>NC_071354.1:121007010-121199510 GCF_943734655.1 Sabethes cyaneus
CGATTACATCGGTTGAAGAAGAGGCTTGGTTTTATACTCTGGCGTACTCCCCAAGTACAGATATTAAATTGGTATATACTAAAGTCTTCTTTTACACGGTTTGTTTCTTTCGATTACTCAACAGCGGTGCACTTTAGGACCATTTACAAACTGTGCGTGACGAATGTCGGGCGGGTCCCAAATGTATTCAGAAAGAAAGGAATGGTCCCTAAGTTGCCCCGTTCTTAATAATCGAAAAAACAAACCATGTAAAAAAGTACTTGAGTACCCAGATAACACAAGATCGTAATGGAAAGTTCACATTAAATCGTGTTCATGTCAATTTTAAATTGGAATTGTATTGTAACACGGTACGGTTGAGCCCAGAGTCTGATACTAGAATCAGACTTGGGTGGCTTAAGCGCCACTCTCAATGTGAGACCACCTATCTTGTTCGCTTTGCCCAGCTATGAGACCCTCTCCTTACGGGCGGGTATTATTTGTTTCAAGATTCCGGCTCTGAAACGGTTCCACCGTTCCAGGAAGACGTCAATAGTAAACCAAAAACCTTAAGGAAAACCAGCCAGGGTCGACAAACCGCAGCGCAAAATATATTGGTTTGGGTCCTTCGACTCTACAGATAACAGATAAATTTTCATCACAGGGACAAGTCTCGCATGCTTCATCTGAAACGTTTCAAAATAGAAAGGGGGATTGAACGATGGAGGCCAATCCTGCCCGCTTTCAATGTAAAGCATCAAATCAACGGAAACAAAATAACGGTAATCGTGAAATTAATTCTTCCAGAAAATATCCAAAAGCTACCTCGTTAGGTCTAAAACAATCTTTATATTCTACGTGATTTTATATAGTAACGACAGAAGAAAAAAAAAAAAATACATTTGCTCAGTTTCATACGGGTTTCGAACTTAGGCCTAAAAAATCAACTACTCTGACTACTCTTCGCTATCATAAAATACTTGCGCGCTTACTGACTAGGCTACGGCCGTTTACATATCACTTCCCAGAGGCTATCATTAATATTCGCAATCTACCGTCAAACGGGGTAACTTGCAACAGCGGGGTAACATGCAACAACGCTATATCGATCTAATTTATTATACTTTTTGATCTGTTACTTTAATTTTTAATCTATATCAGTCACTGAATCTTGTTGTTAACAGTTCAAAGAAGCCATGGGATGTTGATTTTCTGCTGCTTTGGTAATTTTTAAAAAATCCCACAAGAGAGTGTCAAATTAATCGTCAATTTTTCGTCAGTAAAACGTTTGTGTCGCTCACAAGCACTTCAAATAAAAGAAGCTTAACATACGTTTTTTATAGTACAATGAATAATAAGGAAACGAAATAATTGATTTATGATGACTAGTTTTGTTTATCCTGCTTGTTACCACATTATTCGTAAAACAAGTACTTAAACGGGGTAACTTGCAACAGCTGGTAGATATAAAAAGCTGTGCTCCGTTCACTTCACGAGGCAAGTTATCATTTAATTTTGCATCAAGCAATACTAAAGCACACCTGAAGAGTGTAAGATACTTTTGGGAAGTCGGAAATATACCAATTTTTCTCTGGATATACTGAAAATGGTCATCAGCATCTTTGACTCGAGCAGCACGTTCCTCACAATCATGTGGAAGATTTGTGCCTTGCCCATCTTGCCCGTGTCATCATTTACCTGATAAGGACGGGAAGGAAAACAGGAGGAATAGGAAGGGGTGGATGAGGAATTTAGATGAACACAAACACATACATACCGAGAGATTTTTATACCCCCGAGGGGATACTGCAATCCTTGGTAGTTAACATATCAATAGTACACCCCCTGGGGGGTATACTCATGATAAATAAGAGCCTATAGCTCAATACCGCTTTCGGTAAGAAACATCAAAATGTCTCGTAATTTTAGTTTCCTAAAATCCGATTCATTTAAGACGTAGGATCCAAAGATCCTATTACGCAATTGTGCTACTGCAGGACAGTTGCAAATTACGTGATATGGTGTACCGTAGTCAGATTTACATAAATTACAATGAAACGATTCAGCTCGCTGAATCGTAGCCATATGATAATTTAGTCTGCAGTGACTTGTCAGTGACCTGACAAGAATACTGCAATTTACCTTGAGTGTTGCAAAAGAAATTTCGCAACCTTCTCACAAGGCTTAACAATGAAACTTTTCGTTTGACGACAAGTTTCAAGACTTTCCCAGTAACGTTCATGTTCAGATGAAAACCAAGATCGAATCTTTTGTTTTATCCAACATGCCGCAATTTTTTTTTTTTTTTTATATTGAATAATAATAAAAATAAAAATAGTAGGGTAAAAGCACCAGTTTTGGCCATAGTTTGTCAAACTTTCAAGGATATCGATCATGTTTAAAAAAAACGAATAAACTAAATATGTTTAATATCATTAACAGGTAATTTTAGTCTTAATCTTCATAATGTATAAGTTTATTTGAGGGAAATTTACTCTTTTGTTTTAATTTTTGTCGAATGAAAAACCTCTGCTGGGTTCCTATTTTGGCCATAGTGTTCTTGTATTCGCCACTCTGTGTTCCTATTTTGGCCACCCTGCTGACAATGTATTGCAAAACATGTTAAACAACCATGTAATCTATTTTACTGAATTAGTTATCTTTTAATATGCAATTGCAACGGATCAGTAATGCTCCAGGAGTTTTAACCTTTACTCGCCCTCATTATTTGTGCAAGTTTGCAAAATTGGTTTTCGAGAAAAAAGTCAAAACAACAATTATTTTTTCTTTATGCTCAAGTTTATTTGAAATTATTTCTAATCGTTTAAGCAGTTTTCAGTTATAAATGCGTTTTTGGAGCAATATAAGCAAGTATGGGAAATCTTTTGGATAATTTTCATGGTCGGTGATTCAACAACTTCTGCTTTACTTTATTGCTTGCTATGAATGCATTCAGTCAAACAAAGTTATCCGATTTACGACACCGTAAATTAAGAGCGTTTACCATAAACCACTACTGCAAAAAATGGCATTCAACTTTCAGCTGTCCATAGGACAGATTCTTAAGTTATCGTAATAAATATATTGATACATTACCTACAAACATGTGAAAATTGTGTAACAGTCATGACAATTTTCTTAAAACCTTGTGATCGTGAAGAGTAATTATCACTAGGTATCGTAAAGAAAAAAGCAATTAGCCTTTCTAACGATGCTGTTGTTTGAGCCTCTCAACCCCTGTGTAGAAAAATCGTCGCTTATACCGAAAATAATCAAAACATGTTTAAGCTATTCTAGAAATAGATTATATTCCAAACAATATTTTGAAGCCCGATACAGTACTTCCCTATGTAATCGTGGAACATTAGAACCTATCGAGATATGAAAGTAAAACTTGACCTTCCATTTGAGGAAACTATATGTGTTATTTAATATATTCCAGTATTTACATGGCTTTCAAATGGCTTTTCAAATTATAAGTTCAACCCCGTTCTCTTTGACCAAGATGTACAGAGCAAAGCTTGATCGACTTTTTTCCTGAGACGCTGTCCTGCAGGATAATCAAATCATTTATCAAAATAATCATGATTCCTTCGTGGTTTAACCACGCGAAAGCTTCCACGTCCGCCTTGCTAGCTCGGGCGCTGGCTGAAGTTACAGTTTCGGGAGTCCGAATTGATAGAATTAATGACGGGCCATAAACGTAAATAAAAGTTACCAAAAAATGTGAATATTTTGAACAATATGGAAATTACATGGAAAATTGTTTATGAATGGAGTATCACGAGGGTTTTTGGTAAGAAAATCCTTCACATTGAATAACTACGAACGGCGCTACACTAGAAAATCGCGACGTAGCATTTTTATAAGCAAGGAAATAATCTTTTACTTCTCCTTAGACAGTATCGTTCCGGTATCCCGTGTTGTGGTTTTCTGCCACTTGCCACGGTATCAAATTGTAGACCTTAGACACCGTATATTTTACGGGCCACGTGTTCCAAAGACGTTGATGTATCCTGAACACAGGATTGAAGCGTACTTTGAGTGTATACCTGACAGGCAATGTTTTTCGATAAAGCCATTGTTTTGTGTACAATCTTGAACAAAGAATATCAAATAATTAATAACTTTATTGATAAACTATTCAATTTAGGAACTCACTGTCTTCCAGCGGTAAAACAAAAACAAATTTTGGAAATCCGCGACCACAATTTCAGAACTAAATAACTATAGACTTTTCGTATGGCGAAAACGGGCATATGAAATATGAAATCGCTTTGACGTATGGCCAAAAGCGGTACAGCAAAAGCTTTTGGCCTCCTTTGACTAAACATCTTTTATTTTTATAAAAACGTCTGCTTTACGTTTAACATATGATCGATATGGTTTGAAAAATAATCCATTATACCTTATGTGAAACCCAACGAAAAATAAATAATTTTGGATAATAAATGTAATGTACTTAAAACTGCTCTCGTGTTATGCTGGTAGTAGGTTATGTGGGAAATTAAGGGCGGCTCTTTTTATTTCTGCGATATTCATAGAATAATAGTTTTCTTGTATTAGTTTTCATATAAGTTATACGGAAAAATATCAGAAATTTGATTTAGTTTCATCTAAAGTTGTGTTATAAGCCATATAATTCATCCATTAACACTTAAACACAAGTGTGGCCAAAACAGGTGCTATGGCTAAAACCGGTGCTTCTGCCCTACATGTTATTCAATCTTATCCTCTATGTCTAACCTAGTATCCTATGTCTAAATCTTTCTACCCTATTAGCGTATCAGTCTGCTTTAATTTTAATTTTTGACGTAGGACTACGTCTTACGGCAAGTTTTGATATAGGGTGTCATTCCAAAAAATCGAAAAATGCGAGCGTCACGAAAACTGAAAGGTTTTGAGCGCTAATAGCTCAGCGGTTTTCCTAACGATTTTCAATATTCTTACACCAATCGCTCGGAAAATCTTCTAAGAATTGACCCAAATGAAGAAAAGTATGGATTCTTGATGTTGAACTATTGAAAAATTGAAAATAATGAACCTATGTTTTACCAAAATTCTCGCTTCGTGATTGGTTGGAAGATTCTTTGCGATGATCTAAACCTATACCAATTTGATATCTGTGCTTGGGAAGTAAGCCAAAACAAGTGACCAAGTTTTCTCATTTTAACAAGATTTCTAGACACCGTGGTTAAACCTAGACCATTTTGATGTCCTTGCTTGGGAAGTACGTCAGAAAGAGTGACAAGGCCCCCTCGTGCCAACAGATTTCTTACGAACGCTATTAAACCTAGTCCAATTTGATGTCTGTGTTAGGGAAGTGTGCTAGAAAGAATGACACAAGTTCGTTGTCCCTACAGATCGCAAATTTTTTACTGCGAGACGATTAAACATCCGCGAATTTGATATCTGTGTTGGAAAAATGTGCTACAGCTGTAGTGTTCGGTTATAATTTTTTTTTTTTTTTTTCCTTGTTGGGGACCTTGGACCACTGCGACCAGTTCTTTGATCTATTGTGGTGTGTCCTCTTTTGCTGTATGTCTTTACAGCTACTATATTGTTTAGTAATTGTTATTTTAATTGAAGGCTTCATCCCAACACGGTAATATGTTGAGAATAAATTGTATTACTTTCTGAGGAGAACTAGCCCATATTTCCGAAGGCTCCAACAGTCCTTTATCAAGAAATTTGCGCCTTTTATTGAATAATGCCGTGCATTCGCACAGTATATGATGAGCACTTTCACACTCTAGATTGCAGAAACGACATCTATCATCATTAAGCTTTCCTATTACCTTCAGATGATATTTGCTTGGACAATGACCAGTAACCACTCCGCTAAAAGTACTCAAATCTTTTTTTGAAAGATTCAATAGCTTTTGCGTGATTGAGGCATTTGGCTTAATAAACCGTTTTGCATGACGAGCTGATAGAGTATTATTCCAGTTCAATTTGACCTGATTCTCTTCCCATTTTTTCAGTTCCATCTTGCACGTACTATTGGATACCCCACAGAAAGGTTCGGGACCTATAAATTCCATTGCAGATCCAGTTCTGGCTAACTCGTCTGCTCTTTCATTACCTTCTATACCACAGTGCCCGGGAACCCAAAAGAGGTTTACCCTGTTGTGTGTAGATAGCTGTTGAAGCAGTTTTACACAGTCCCAGACTAATTTGGAAGTGCAAGCAACAGATTTTAGAGCTCTCAGAGCTGCTTGACTGTCTGAGAAAATACAAATATTTGCATACCTATATTTTCTCTTCACGCAGATCGAAGTACATTCTAGAATAGCATATATTTCGGCTTGAAAGACCGTTGGCCATTTGCCCATTGCCACTGACCTATTCAGTCCAGGACCAGTAATGCCAGCCCCCACTCGGTCTGCCAATTTCGAACCATCAGTGTAAAAAGTTATTGAACCATCTCTGACATAGGGGCCCCCTCGTTCCCATTCACTACGATCTGGTTCATGGATGCTAAATAAATGGTCAAAATCGAATTTTTTTTCCATTAGATCTTCAGCTTGAAAAATAAGAGGATTAATTTCAAATTCCTTTAGGATACTTAGGTGGCCTTTTAGATCACCACTGAAAAGATTTTTGGTTCGTCTGAGTCTTATCGCGTTTTTAACGGCATCTAGTTGAATGACCTGAGATAATGGCAGCAGATTTAATAGAGCATCTAGGGCTTTAGACGGAGTAGTACCCATTGCTCCTGTTATAGCGATAGTAGCGAGCCTTTGCAGCTTTTCAAGTTTAATTTGAATCGTTTTTTGTTTCGTTTTCGGCCACCAAACTAATGCTGCGTATGTGATTCTAGGTTTCACTATAGCCGAGTAAATCCAATGTATCATTTTTGGCCTTAGACCCCATTTTTTACCGAACATTCTTTTACATGCCCAAAAAGCACTAGTAGCTTTGTTGATCACTTGTTCGATATGTGTATTCCAGTTAAGTTTTTTATCTAGAGTAATTCCAAGACACTTAGTTTCTGTAGAAAACGGTAGAGGAGTTTGGTCTAAGTGCAAAGTTATGAAATTAGTTTTATTTCTTTTTGTAAATGGTACAATTGTGGTCTTACTAGGATTTATATTCAGTCCTTCTTTTTTGCACCATGAAAGGGTGAAACTTAATGCTGTTTGCATTCGTTCTGAGATTGTTGTATCAAATTTGCCACGGACTATAATGACGACGTCGTCCGCAAAACCAATCACTTCGAAGCCTAGCAATTCCAGGTTTTTCAAAAGGTCATCTACCACCAACGACCAAAGCAGTGGAGATAGAACTCCCCCTTGTGGACAACCTTTAACAGCTATAACTTTTAATGAAGATTCTCCAAGATTGGAAAGTATCTCTCGATTTGACAGCATTTCAACAATCCACTCAACCAAGCAGTTTGCAAAACCATGTCTTTTCATTGCATTTTCCATTGAGATATAGTTAGCATTATCAAATGCTCCTTCTATATCCAGAAATGCTGCTAGTGAGACTTCTTTGGCTTCAAAAGTTTTTTCTATTTTATTTACGATAGAATGGAGAGCAGTAACTGTTGACATGCCACTTCGATACGCGAATTGATTTTTACTTAGAGGGTTTTTGCAGAGTATCACACCTTTAACATATTCATCAATTAGTTTTTCCATTACTTTCAGGAATATGGATGACAAGCTAATTGGTCTAAATGATTTTGGTGAAGATTTGTCTTTTTTGTTTGCTTTTGGTATAAACACTACTTTGGCCTGTCGCCATACTGTAGGAATATATTTCAGCAAAAGACTTGCTTTATATAGCTTAGTTAAAGCAGGAACTAATACAGTCTTGCTTTTTTGAAGAAATATTGGCAAAATTTCATCAACTCCTGGAGATTTGAGTGGGGCAAATGAATCAATTGCCCATTCTACTCTTGGGTGTGTGAAAATTTTATTGGCCAAACTTTCATTCTCCCTATAAGATCTTTCTGATCTATCCGGCGGGTCGTTTGGTCTAGTCTCAGCACACTTGTCCATTATTTCAGAGTTTGAGTCTGAAATGTCTAAGATTTGATTGGGAACTGCTAGAGAATCTGGAAAATGAGTTTTCATCAGTACATCTAGCGTTTCCTTTGTATTTGAAGTGAAAGAGCCATCACTATTTTTGAGAAATCCTAAGCCATTAGAATGAGATTTTGAGAGAACCTTCTGAAGCCTACTAACAACCGGGACACTTTCAATGTTTTCACAATTGAACCTCCAATCCCTACGTTTAGATCTTCTGATCTCTTTATTGTATTCAGTCAGGGCCTTTTTATATTTGGACCAGTTTGATGTGGTTTTGGCATGATTAAATAGTTTCCTGGCCCTTTTCCTTAATTTCTCTAGCCTATCGTTCCACCACGACACATCCCTGTTTGTAGAACGCCTTTTTTCCGGACAACTCAAACGGTAGGCTTGTTTAATTTTGTCTATTAGAATTTGTGAACCCTTTTCCAGCTCCTGATAACAGCTTATTTCTACTGAAATTATCCCGCTCTCACCCTCAAGCTCCGAGCTGTAACGTTCCCAATTTGTTTTTCGGGGATCTCTATAGTATTCCTGTAACAAGTCATTTGCAGCATATTCAAATAAAATTTGACTATGATCAGATAACGATATTTCATCTGATACATGCCAGTTCTGTATTTTATCAGAAATTTTTGAGCTGCATAATGTTAAGTCAAGAACTTCTTCCCTGATTGAGTTAGTAAAAGTTGGAGAATTGCCCCTGTTACATATATCAATATCATGCTGAGAAATATATTCGAAAAGTGACTCACCTCTCTTGTTGATATTTGAGCTGCTCCAAATTGTATGATGGGCATTCGCATCGCACCCAATAATAAAGGCCTTATTATGTCTTTTGCAATAGGAGATAAAAGCTGTAACCTTTGGTGGTGGGACATCATCCACGTCCCCTGGAAAGTAGGCCGATGCCACATAGAGTATTGTCTTCCCGTTTGTAGTAGGCACTTCCAGCATAATGGCCGCAATATCTTTATCAATAAATTCTGTAATCGGCACGAATTTTATGTTGTTATTTACCAGAATTGCAGCTCTTGAGAGCTGATTACTGTCGTAAATCAACTTACAATTTCGTGCAGGCAATCCCAAAACCTTTCCATTGTGTACCCATGGCTCCTGGAGGAATGCTACATCCAGTTTGCTTTGAAAAAATGTTTTACTAAGAATGCTTGAAGCTGCCTTTGCGTGGTGAAGGTTATTTTGAATGAATTTAATGCTGTTCTTAGCCATTTAAGAAATTAGTTTGATGGGCTATAGGGCATTTCGGTAGAACTACCACCCGAGTTCATGTCTTCCGAGCATTTGACAAGCTTGCTTGCCAACCCAGAAGCATGGTCACAGTCCTGTCTGTCTATTACTGCTGACGTATCCAAATTTGCACAGCCGTCGCCTATCACAATATCACCTGAAGATCTGCAGACTTGTTCAGGGCTACCACGGACCCTTGTACTGCTCTCACCTGAGTGATTTTGTTTTATTCGAGATTGGCCGGTTATGGATTCATCTACAGCTTTCCTGTTGCAATTAGTATCTGTGGGCTTTTGCTGCCTCCTGTCAGCTGTCCCTTCACTTTTTTTATTAATATTTCCACTACTTTTATACTGTCTCTCTCTCAGTGTTTGCTTTCTGAGAGGAGCAGTCCCAAACTTGTAGTCTAAAAGGAATTTACAGTCTTCTAGAGCCTTCATAGAGCCTTTATCCACTGTGAAAATAAGTTGAATATGTTGCTCTTTGATAATTTGTCTCTTGAAAATTTTCCACGCATCAACTTCTACACCATTATTTTGGCTTTCAACTAGAGCGAGGATTTCATCGTTGCTATCCTCTACGCTGTGGGGAAAGAACCCAATTAGAACTTCAGGCTGGGGAATATTTTTCTCATCAACTGCGATTAGGCTTGCATTTTCCCATGGCTTAACGCTGGGAATTATCGCCTTTAACCATTGGACCGTGTCCTGGTTTTTGCAGATGATGATCATATGCCCCGGCCGTATTAGGCATGTACCAAATTTTGGCTTGACCTTTTCCTTCCTTTGCTGAGCCACCAACCTCAAAATTGCCTTTTGAGTAGTAAGTGTTTGCTGCGTTGTTAGCTCAGTTTCAGGAAAGTCTTCCGGAATGATCCCAATTTTAACAGACGCTAAAGCATCTCTATAAGATGGGTTGTATGAAGTCCCCCCCAGCCCTGAGGACCCTGCTCTAATTTGATCCAACCTGTTTTGAACCGAAGTCTTGTGCGGCTGTCCAATGACAGATTGGTAGGCAGTCCTTTTTGGGTGAGGATCAGTTTCGCTACTGTTTGACCCATTAAGCTCGGTATTTCTAGGTCGCTTATTTTGTTCATGAGTGAATTTTTCCCTAGTTTTGGGGATCATCGGAGCTACAGCCAATTCACGGGCCTGTTGGGCACTGTGCCCTTTAGAAAGGAAATATTTAAACCTTTTTTTGCCAGCCCCGTTAAGCCGAATAAATTGTTTTCGATCCGAAAAGGATTTAGCATTATTAGCATCACTAGAAGCAATTTTCACAGGAGCCTGAGATGACAATAGCGTTTGGTCAAGATCGTCTTCACTAATCTCTTCGGACATCATCTCAACTCCTTTTTGGGGACTATTGAGGATGGACGATGAACATGACATAATTTCTTCATCCATCATACTACTTAGAGACTCGTTTGTTGCCTCTTCGATCTCTTCAGTAACGTTACTCATCCTTGCAGTACTGCTACAAAACAGGAAATTTTTAATTTCTTTTTGTTCACTTTTATTTGCCCGTACTTTATTTGCCTGCGGGCTCTTGCATCAATTTCATATATATGTAAACACTGTTGAATTTTCCCCCCTTTAGAACTACGTTTCCTTTTGAGGTTTACTAAATAAAATGTTTATATCGTTGATCCTCACGTATGCCAACACAGTATGTATTCAGTATGTTCGGTTATAATACGACTCTGTATGAATACGCATGCTTGCCGTTTCATTAGAAGTATAGTGAAAAGATGTGCTGTTGATAAAATAGGATTGAATTGGCAAAATCCCTTCAACGTGGGGAACCATGGGTAATAAAAACAATCTTTAATTTCTGTAAGGTAGCAGGAAAGCAATAGTTTGTGTTCTTGATTTCGTTAAATTGTTTTCAAATGCACAATCTTTTGAGAATTGAACGTATGCAATGTTACTACTTTGATAAATGTTACATACAACGCATGTAGCATGTATATATGTTGCATATAGCATGTATACAAGAAGAATCGAATGATTACAAGCATGAAAACATGCTACTATCACTACAAAGAGACTTACGTAGTCCTGCGTCACCTATATATGCGGTCGTGTCTTGTACACAACCCCTCTGCTTTTTTTTCCCTTCAACAGATATTTAGATAACTACCGAATTCTTTCACGAAAACTTTCCGATTGTTCCACCGTGTTTCCCTCAACTGTTTTTTAAAAACAAACAAGGACGGGTTCTCGTATCTTAAATTGAAGGAAATAGCCCGTATTGTTAACCACAACGCTGCTTTCTGTTGTTTTGATTTTAGGCTTATTTTCTGCGGGATAATATCTTCAATGTCACTGATTATAATGCCTATTCGTGATCGAATGACCTGAGAACACCAATCCCAAATTTTTTTCGCACTATGACATCTTTTAATTCTGTGGGATATACTGTCCACACTGTCCTGCTTCTAGGGCGGCAGTAGGAGTTGTAGTAAATGCACCAGACATTGCCATTAAACACATCCTTTGAAGATGATTTAGCTTTGTCTGGACAGTCACATCTTCCCCTCTCTGCCACCATACAAGACAACCATACGCCAGTATTGGTCTGACAACGACCGTGTATAACCAGTGTATGTATTTTGGTTTAAACCCCCAAGAGTTGCCAATTACTCGTATACATTGCCCAAAGGCCGTGTACGCTTTTTTAATTCGGAAATCAATATTTGTGGACCAGTCAAGCTTGGAGTTGAGAATCAACCCCACGTACTTCACCTCGTTCACAACATCAACATTCGAATCGTAAAAGCGCAGAGCGCGAGCTCCATTGGTATTTCTACGTCTTGAAAATAAGATGATAGATGTTTTGCTCGGATTTACCGAAAGTGCAATTTCTCGGCACCACGTTTCCACGACGCGTAGTGCCTGCTGCATTAAGTAAAAAAATGTGCTTATGCACTTTCTAACTACTAGGATGAGATAGTCATCCGCAAAACCATATGACGGATAGCCTAGACCATTGAGTTTCCTCAGTAGGCCATCCGCCATAAGGTTCCATAAAAGAGGCGAGAGAACGCCACCTTGTGGACATCCACAAACACTTTGCTTCCAAATGCTTGCTTGCCGTAAGGAGAAAAAAGTAATCGGTTACTAAGCATTTGTTTTATCCACTTTATGATTATTAAAGGCACATTATGATTACGAGCAGGCTCCAAAATGGAAGCGAAAGATACGTTATCAAACGCGCCTTCAATATCCAAAAAAGTTCCTAAGCAAAATTGCTTTTGTGAAAAACCAACCTCAATTTTATCCACCACATCATGTAATAAAGTGGTTGTAGACTTGCCACTTTGATAAGCATGTTGTGCTGAATGAAGCGGAACTTCTACTAAGATTGTTTCGCGGATGTGGTGATCAACAATCCGCTCAAGTGATTTAAGCAAGAAAAGCGTTAGACTGATTGGTCTAAAACTTTTTGCTTGCTAGTATGTCGTGCGTCCACCTTTAGGAATAAATTTAATGGTTATTTCACGCCATTCAGTTGGGATGTACCCAATAGCAATACTGCACACAAACATCCTTCTTAGAATGTGTTTGAAGTACTTGAATCCTTTCTGCAGTAGAATAGGGTATATTCAATCTGTTCCAGGAGATTTGTATGGAGAGAAGCTGTTCACGGCCCACTCAATCGTTTCAGTTGTGACAAGTCTCCGAGCAAAAGCCCATGAGTCTAAGCCACCTAAAACGATTTCTGGATCGTGTCGAACTTCAGCTTCCACACAGCCTGGAAAGTGACTATAAAAGAGACATTCCAGGATTTCATTGTCATTCGAACAGTATTCACCGTTCGAACTTCGAATGTTATTAACCTGATAATCTTTCGATTTTGACAGTATTTTATTAAGTCGACTTGCCTCGCCGAAACTGGAAACGTTGCTAGAGAATCTATGCCAGCTCGTGCGTGCTGAAGATCGTAGAGCCTTTGTATAGGCTTTCCGGGCCTGCTTGAAAGGCTCCACGCCATCCCTATGACGTCTATTCCAGGCTCTCCTGCATCGTTTCTTTAGTTCCACGAGATGAGAGTTCCACTATGGTGTTCCTCTAGTCGTTTTAATAGATTTTAGCGGGCAGGCTACTTCAAAAGCTTCCGCAATAAAAGATGTTGTGACATCTACAGCCACATCCAAGACGATCGATGACTCAATCGTCGGTTCAAATCCTTGGAATTTCATCGCCAGTTCCTCCTCAAAGAGTTCCCAGTCGGAAAATCTCGGATTGCGAAATGTTGCAACGTTCAAGGAGACACCCAAATGATCAAACTATATAAAGCAATGATCAGATATTGGTGTCTCATTTGAAACATGCCATTGTGTCAACTCATGACTGATCATGTTAGAGCAGTTGCACCGTCAGTGCCAAGAAGCGCGCCCGTACGGCTAATATTGACAAAAGCTAACCCAGTGCGATGGTTGGTAAACGGCTGGACAATGCGAAATATAGACCCCATAGTGGTCGTTACCCTCTTATCCAGCCACTCCGATCCCGACCTTCTCGTGGTACCAGCCGGAATTCGAGCAACCTCAGCGGAGATCGGGTAACCAACCCCGGTGGAAACTAAGGTCGTATACAAACCGGGAAGGAGGTATAGTGAGTCTCGGCACTATAAGATGGCAGCCCCATCACGAGACTCGGTAGTGTTGCCCCAGTACGGCTACACACCTAAACAACACAAACTAACAACATTCAAGCATATGCGGAGCGGAATATTCGGCATCGACCTAGGCGACGGAATAAGGACGACGAATGGAGACTCGGGACTTGGAACTGCAGATCGCTAAATTTCTCAGGTTGCGAGCGGGTGCTGCTTGAACAGCTGGAACCCCGCAAACTCGGCATCGTAGCTCTGCAGGAAATCTGTCGCAAAGGAGAGAAGGTATGGAAGATCCGTGGCGGAAAGGCCCAGTTTTACCAGAGCGGTGGCGCTACCAACGAACTGGGGACGGGCTTTGTAGTGCTGGGTGGAATGCAGGATCGCGTGATTGATTGGAAGGCGATCAACGAGAGAATGTGTGTATTGAGGATAAAGGGCCGTTTCTTCAATTATAGCATCATTAACGTGCACTGCCCGCACGAAGGTAGACCCGACGATGCGAAAGAAGCATTCTACGCGAGGCTGGAGGCAACGTACGACAGCTGCTCGTCACGGGACATCAAGATCGTCATCGGGGATATGAACGCCCAGGTCGGCAGGGAAGAAATGTATAGACCGGTGGTAGGACCCCATAGCCTGCACACCGACACAAACGATAACGGCCAACGATGTATAAACTTCGCAGCTTCCCGAGGCCTGATGATCCGAAGCACCTTTTTCCCGCGCAAGGATATCCACAAAGCCACCTGGAGATCACCTGACCAACGTACAATGAACCAAATTGACCACGTTCTCATAGAGGGCCGGTTCTTCTCTAACATTACGAACGTACGCTCCCGTCGGGGTGCGGATATTGATTCTGACCATTACCTAGTAGCAGTACATGTGCGCTCAAAGCTGTCCACCGTATACCGGACACGTCAAAGCCGCCCTCCTCGGCTGAACATCAGACAGCTAGACAACCCACAAGCTGCCGAGAACTACGCGCGAGTACTGAATGAGGCACTGCCTTCTTCCGAGGAGTTAGGTGCTTTAAACCTCGAAGACGGTTGGGGCAGAATACGCTCGGCCATCGGAGAGGCCGCTACCGCGGCACTAGGTATTGAGCCTCGGAGTACACAAAATGATTGGTTTGATGGGGAATGCCAACAAGCGGTGGAAGAGAAAAAAAATGCTTGGAGAAATTATCTAAGTATTGCCACTAGAGAGAACCTGGCCAAGTACCGACGAGCTAGGAACCAGTTGACCACGATCCTGAGGAGAAAAAAGCGCCAAAAGGAGGACAGAGATCGTGGAGAATTGGAGCAACTATTCCGAGCTAATGACATGCGCAAGTTTTATGAGAAGGTGAACCAAACTCGGAAGGGCTACACACCGAAACCTGACATGTGTAGGGACGAGGGAGGGAATCTAATTACAAACGAGCGCGAGGTGGTCGACAGGTGGAAGCAGTTCTTCGATGAACACCTCAATGGCGAAGTCGCAGAAGGAGGCGGAACGGAAATTAACCTAGGAGCGCCCATGGAAGATAGTGATGTCCTAGCACCTGGTCTCCAAGAAGTCAAACGAGAAATCAGGCTGCTGAAGACCAATAAAGCCGCTGGGAAGGACCGCCTACCAGCAGAGCTTTATAAACATGGCGGAGAAACGCTAGCAAAGGCTCTACACTGGGTTATTTCTAGGATTTGGGAGGAGGAAAAGCTACCGGAGGAATGGATGGAAGGAGTGGTTTGTCCCATCTACAAAAAGGGTGATCGGCTAGACTGCTGCAACTATCGCGGTATAACGCTGGTAAACGCCGCCTACAAGGTACTCTCCCAGATCCTGTTACGCCGGCTGTCACCGATAGCACAAGGTTTTGTAGGGAATTATCAGGCGGGTTTCATGGGGGCTCGCGCAACTACGGACCAAATTTTTACTATCCGACAGATCTTGCAGAAATGTCGGGAATACAACGTGCCCACGCATCACATCTTTATTGATTTCAAAGCAGCATACGATACAGTCGATCGAGACAAGCTATGGCAGATAATGCACGAATACGGTTTTCCGGACAAACTGACGCGACTGATCAGAGCTACATTGGATCGAGTGATGTGTTTCGTACGCATCTCTGGGACACTCTCGAGTCCCTTCGAGACGCGACGAGGGTTGAGACAAGGTGACGGTCTATCCTGCATGCTGTTCAACATCGCTCTTGAGGGGGTGATCCGACGAGCGGGCATCGAAACGAGAGGCACGATTTTTACCAAGAGTAGCCAACTTCTAGGATTTGCAGATGACTTCGATATCATTGCCAGGAATCAAACGGCGGAGGCAATCTACGCCAGACTGAAAGTAGAGTCTAGGAGAATTGGGCTAAAAATAAATGCGTCGAAGACCAAATACATGAAAGGAAGAGGCTCAAAGGAAACAAATGCGTGCCTCTCACGGACGGTAACCGTTGACGGCGACGAACTAGAAGTGGTAGAGGAGTTCGTGTATTTGGGATCGCTGGTGACCGCGGACAACAACACTAGTAAGGAGATCCAGCGGCGCATCCAAGCGGGAAATCGGGCCTACTTTGCCCTTCGTAAAACGCTACGATCAGGAAGCATACGCCGCCGCACGAAGCTAACAATGTACAAAACCATTATTAGACCGGTAGTTCTTTATGGACTTGAAGCCGTGACGCTGCTTACGGAGGACATACGCGCCCTTGCCGTGTTTGAGCGGAAAGTGCTGCGGACGATATTTGGCGGAGTACAAACTGAAAGCGGAGAGTGGCGGAGGCGTATGAATCACGAGCTACAGGCACTGCTTGGGGAGACTCCCATCGTACGTCTAGCGAAAGTTAGCAGGCTACGGTGGGCCGGACACGTAGTAAGGATGCCGGACGACAGTGCGACGAAAATAGTCCTCTTCAACAACCCCACTGGCACCAGGAACAGGGGGGCCAATGTGCACGATGGCTCGACCAGGTCGAAAGCGATTTGCGACTTCTGAGACGACTAGGAAATTGGCGAGGAGTGGCCCACGACCGAGTTGAATGGAGACGAGCCACCCCGGCTCTATGCTGCTGAAGAAGAAGAAGAAGAACCCAGTGCGATTAACATTGACAGAAGCTTCCGCGACAGCGAAAGTTTTACCTCTCGGTGCGGTTTTTCGCAAGATTTATTTTTCTTGCCTTTTCAGGGGCAAGCGAAAACGTTTGCGCATGGACCATAACAAACATTGTACGTCGAATCGTGCGCGATGTGAGTTACCGTGGTACATGTGTGAGCGGTTTCGCGCGCTACCTGCAACTCTCATAGAATTAACGTACAGTCTCGCTCTACTCTCTTTTTTCTCAGCAGCTAAGTAGGAATGTTCTAGTACTTCTTACTAAGAACAATTAAGAGGTGATATAAATACCGGCGACAACGCCGCGAGCAAGGGAGTAGAAATTAGATTCATGTTAAATGTTCATTGTTCATTGTATTGTATTGAACGGCGGTTGTTTGTGTCGGATTTTCCGCAAAATTTTCGCAATTTTATACACGTTTATCGCTAATTTATAGTTTATAGTTTGTGCAAAGTGTAAATTAAAGCTTTATTCGGCGTTTCATAGTCGTAACAACGCTACTGGAATCTAATTGAAGTGATTTTCTGTGATCTGCTGCTACATAGTTTTGTTCGATTTATCTGTTTACATTCTGTATAGCAGTATTGGGCGATACCCCACCGTTAGATCGTTATTCGCTATATCGATACTCGCGCAAGGCCAGAGTTGCTAAGAGCATACTTATCGGTGTTCACTTAACGCGATTTAATTTTACCTTTAAAATGACCGACTGTACCGCTTGCGATCGATGTGCAAATATAATAAAAAAGGAGGAGGACCTCTTGAAATGCATGGGTTTCTGTGACCAAGTTTGTCACATTAAGTGCGCCGGTTTGAATGCTAATTTTATGAAAATCGTCCGGTCAAATAACAATTTGTTCTGGATGTGTGACGAGTGCGTCAGGATGATGAAATTCGCACATTTTAAAAGCACCGTTTCGTCCTTGGGAAACGTGATATCGTCCGTCGTAGAAGGGCAAATGAACGGAATCTCGGAGCTGAAACACGAAATCGTGCGGAGGTAGCCAAACTCGCCGATAAGGTCAATGCGGCAACCCCGATGCGAATACCAGCTCGCGATCGTCCCGCTAAACGTCGTCGCGGTGACTTGGAATCTCCGAATAAACCGACTACCGGTACCAGACTCGTTGAGAACCCCGAAAAGCTTGTGGTCAGCTCCCCACCCAAGTTATTCTGGGTGTATCTCTCACGTTTCCACCCCACCGTAACCTCCGAGGTCGTCGAGCGACTTGTTCGAGATGGCCTACAAAACTAGGATCCAATTCGTGTTGTTTCACTGGTGAAAAAAGGGGCCGACCTTCAATCGCTCAACGTCATTTCCTTCAAAGTAGGCATTCCTCTGGCGTACAAAAATGCGGCCTTGAACCCTGATACTTGGCCACAGGGAATTGTATTCAGGGAATTTGATGATGCTCGAGCGAACTCAGCGGTATGGCTGCCCACTATCGCCCCCGCTCCTTCCGCTACTCCACTATTTGGATCCAACGATGACTCCGGTGCTGGTTCATCATCTGTCACTCCAATGGCGCTAACTCCAGTCCCTTTAGGACTCCCTTCGACTGCAGATCTACCGCAGACTCCTGCAGTAGACGGACCATAGTTTCCGTCACACCGACGATATTAAACTGCACCAAGTTCCCAGCCGACTTTTGCCAATCCGACGCTACTGCCATCTTTAGACGACCGCTTATTTCATCAAATAGCATGACACTGGAACGCTTTGTTGTTGGTATCATGGATGCCTCCGACCCCCCACCGTAGTCGCGCTACTGCCGCCATAAGTCGTCCCGGTCCTACGTGTGAGCATGGGGAAAGGGGCTTCCAAAACTCTCTTCACGGCAAGTACACATTTGTAAATACCCTTGCGTCCACTGACCCGTACCGTGTTTCCAGTACTACACACTTGCATGATCCGTTAGCGGTACCTACTGAACGAAACTTTGTTGACGACACTCCGACTGCTGGACTTCGGATATTCCATCATAACGACCATGACTTCAGCTTATCACCCGGTCCGGGACGCCTACCACAACGCGATATGGAAACCCCTGATCCGCCTAGCTCAGTCGAGCCCGCCGTAGACACCGAATTACAATCGCAATCGACACGTTCCTGCCACCCAAGTCGTCCCGGCCCTGAGTCTAGTGCTGGTGAAGGGATTTTCCAAGCCGTCTTCCATGGCAAGTATCCTATCAGTAACGGTATCCATCGCTCTGACGCATCCTCAATTCCCAGGACATCAACTGTAACAAGTATTGCTGCATCTGCCACCACGAATGTCCTGGTATACTATCAAAACGTTGGAGGAATGAACAGCTCTCTCGCTGAGTACCAGCTAGCCTTCAGTGATTGCTGTTATGACGTATACGCCCTCCGAATATGCCGAAACCTGGTTGAATCGAAATACGACGACAAGCCAGCTGTTTAACGATTCCTACTCCGTTTACGGACAGGATTGGTCGCGTTCAAATAGTTGTAAAAGTACTGGAGGTGGCATTTTGTTAGCTGTTCGCTCAGGATTCAAGTCCTGCGCAGTTAATCCTCCCAACAGTTCGGCAGTTGAACAATTATGGGTCGCGATTACCACTGTTGACGGAATACTCTATCTCTGCGTAGTTTACATCCCTCCCGATCGAGTCAACGACGAAAACTTGATGGGCAACCATCTTGAAGCTATCAATTGGGTTGTGTCGCAATTAAAGCCTAGAGATAAAATTGTTATTTTGGGTGATTTTAACTTAAGCGCGATCTCTTGGCAGCGTAATTCCCACGGTTCTCTATTCCCGATCGCCTCTCGATCGTCCATAGGCATAGCCCCGCGAAAACTGCTTGATACATATAGCACCGCTGGACTTAAACAGATGAATGGGATTGAAAACGAGAATCATCGGACCCTTGATACGTGCTTCGTTAGTGACGAGTTGTGCGTAGACTGTACGGTTACAGAAACTCCGGTACCACTCGTAAAGATCTGCAGGCATCATCCTCCTTTACTAACGCAGTTAAAGATCAGGCCACAGCAACGCTTCCGGGATACTTCCGAAAGCCTCTCATATGAATTTAGTAAAACCAATTTCAACGGTATGAACGATTTTCTGGGCCACGTTGATTGGGAGGAGGTTCTCCGCGATCACGACGCTAGTCTCGCTGCATCGACCATTTCTAGCATATGCTATCGACCAGTACGTGCCCGTCAAGTCAAAGCGCGTACCGCCTAAACCAGCCTGGGCGAACGCTGATCTCAAGCGCCTTAAAACGATTAAACGTGCAGCCCTTAGACGACACAGCAAGTATCGCACTGATGCCACGAGTATAAGATACGTAGAAATAAATACTACCTATAAACAACTCAATGACCCCCTGTATAACGCCCATCAGAACAATCTGCAACGCCGTCTTAAGGCAAATCCAAAAAGTTTTTGGCGCTACGTGAATGAGCAACGTAAAGAATCGGGATTATCCTCTACGATGTCCAATGGTCTGCTCGAAGCCGACTCCGCCGCTGACATTGCCGACTTGTTCCGTTCTCATTTCAATAACGTTTTCACCAATGAATATCTCGAACCGCAGGATGTAGCCGTCGCCATCGAAAATGTTCCTCGACTTTCTGTACCTTTGTCGCAGTTTGTTATCTCCATTGACATGGTTACGTCAGCTGGATAAAGACTAAAATCATCCACGGGATATGGCCCTGACGGTATCCCGTCAATCATTCTGAAACGCTGTATGGAGACGCTAGCGGCACCGCTTGCAGCGGTATTCAACCTATCTTTGGCTACAGGCACTTTTCCAAACTGCTGGAAACAGTCATATGTTTTTCCCGTCTTTGAAAAATGTTGTAAACGAGTAGTCTCGAATTACCGGGGTATAGCTGCATTAAGTGCCACTTCTAAACTGTTTGAGTTGATTATTCTCTAGGAGCTTGCCCAGAGATATAATCACTACATCTCGTCGGATCAGCACGGATTTATGCCTAAACGATCTACAACAACCAACTTGACTTCCTTCACTTCGTTTGCAACAAGCCAAATTGAGGATGGTCATCAAGTGGACGCGATATACACAGACTTATCTGCAGCATTTGATAAAAAGAATCATCAAATTGCAATTGCAAAATTTGATCGATTTGGCATGAACGAACATTTGCTACTCTGGCTTCAATCTTACCTATGTGGTCGTAGCATGTCTGTGAAAATTGGTGATCACGTTTCTTCGCCATTTCCTGTTTGTTCTGGTGTTCCACAAGGAAGCAACCTAGGACCGTTTTTATTCCTGCTGTATATGAACGACGTTAATTCCATTTTGAAATGCGCGAAACTCTCATACGCTGACGATCTAAAGCTATACCATACGATAAAGCAACCACTGGATATGTGTTTTCTGCAGGAGCAGTTGGAAAACTTCGCTAAATGGTGTCAAATTAACCACTTGTCGCTGAATGTGTCTAAGTGCTCGGTAATCTCATTTGGACGAAAACATTCACTATTCCAGTATGACTATGCCTTGGCAGGCGTACGTTTACTGCGTGAATCCACAGTTAAGGATTTGGGAGTTTTAATCGATGCAAAATTAACTTTCAAGGATCACATTTCATACGTGGTGGCAAAAGCTTCTTCCCCAGCAAACCAGATATCGTATATTCATGTCGAGATTTAATCTTATATAAATGGATATCACATCGGACTCGTATAAATATACATATGTTGTAAGCACATTGTGTAAATTTCATCGTATGTAATGCACACGATGATTGATATACGAATTAATAGTAAAAATCGTAAATAGGTCGAAAGATAATCGGGTTATGCTTAGCGAATATCGCATATGACGATTTCTTAGATTTAGTTACCAACAATGGCTATCATGAAGATGTAATCGTATTTAATTACAGTTTTCATCGGATTATGTTTTGCAAAATGTCTGCAAAATGTGACACCGTTATAGATTTATATACAAGCAGTGATAATCATGAGATTCTAGGTGCATTAAAATATGATTTGCATCAAAACACGTTCAAATTTGTTGTTATTTTTTTTACAACAAAAACAACAAAATAGAGAGATTTCAAGGATACGTTCTTAATGCAGATTTGCCAATCAAAAAAATTAACGGTTTCTTCGCTTTTATTTTAAATTTAAATATCTATTTATTTCTTTTGTTAAAATTGAATTTATTGTTATTGTGGCGGAATATTCAAAAAACTATTATCTGGTTTGAAAAACTTTTACAATTACCTTTTTAACTATTTTAAAAATGTTAATACAAATAAGCCCGCTTAAATATTAAGCAGCAAGCATATAATGATCAAGTCATACTGACAAGACAATAAAAGATCTTTTTAAAAAATCACTCTTTGAGGAGTTTGATTGTTTTTTGGCGTATTAAAACCACGTAACGTAACGTTTTAAAAATTAAAAATGTTAAAAATAGAAACTCATAATATTTTAGATATTTCTCTGATAGGTAAGTGAACGAACGGAAATCTTAAAATTTACCAAGGAGAGTATTTCTCAGAACTGGGCAAGTCTAGATTATGATCCATTCCGCTAATATAAATGCCTTAATATCAGTGCATCTTATGGCTTTTCAGAAGAAATGCAAATGTTAAGTGGAATTGGAAAAAGACATTCAGCATTAAACTGGTACAGTAAAAAATAATGTTTGATGCTTATTGTTGTAAGCAATTGAGCTGTTCTATAGCATCTAAATGTTCAGCATTCTATTTTAAATAACTTTTAATTTCTTTTTAAGAGCTTCTGAAATAACAGACAACATTTTTGTACTTGAGCTTTAATAATATTATCTCCATGTAATCAAATATGAATATGCAAATAACGTATTTAATGTATATTTAGAACAATCTGTACCACGGAATGCTAACAAAGGTACTACATATCATTCCATGAAGTCAGCATTATCATTAAAATTAACGATCAAATGCAAACTTATTTACGACACTGTAATTCAGTCACAATTGACACAAACTCGTATGTCGGATGAGAATAAATCAAATCCGTACTTACATGTTCAATGCATCAGATAAGATCTCATTGCTTATATGTACGATGACTTCGGTTTAAGATGTACAAAAATATCATTGAGGTACTGATGTACCAGTAGCTTAAAGGTAATGAACAAATACTGCGGTACGGGTGGTTCTTGGTTCTAAACCAGGTGAGTACAGCTCGTTTTATAAATGATATAGATAAAAAAGTTAAATATTGTGACAGTTCGATAATATCTGGAAGCTTATGAAAAAAAGCTTTCAGCAAAGCTTTTTTACTTTTTTTGTCTCTCATTAACTTTCAGGGCGAATATTTGGCTATAAATAGCCTGCTCTGTATGCAATTTTTGACACTTGCCATTTACCGCATGGGGAAAGGCGAAGGGTAAAGTAGAAATATTATAGTAACTGTGTCGAAATGCAGTCCAGTCAATCGGCTCAGTCGTATAAACTGTTTTGTTTTGTCGGCATTTCAATTATTCTGAAGAACTAAATCATGTATATCGCCTCCACTTTTGCATGTATATGCCGTTTCTGCGCATGATATATGATTTGATAGACCTTATATGCTGACGTTTATCTCATTTAGAATTAAGTTATACAGACCAAAATGTTTGCTGGGTCACAGCTGGGCTTTTTATTTCGTTTCGCGAAAAAATTTAAGGACATCTACTGCCTGAAAACACTCTATTGTTCAATTGTGCGACCTGTACTGGAATACGCGTCTCCCGTCTGGTCTCCTTATTACCAGAACGAAATTCAACGCATCGAAGCTATTCAGCGAAAGTTCATCCGCTTCGCTTCACGTCATCTCAGATGGACGGATCCACGGAACTTACCCAGCTATAAAAATCGTTACATGCTGATCGGCCTGGAATTACTAGAGGAAAGACGCAATGTGGCAAAAGTATGTTTTATTGGCGATCTCCTGCAAGGTAACGTTGATTGTTCAATACTCCTCAGCATGCTGGATATCAATATACGACGCCGCAATCTACGATATCACTCGTTCCTCCGTATTACTCCAGCTAGGACGAATTACGGTCTACATGAACCAGTGCGCAGTATGTCTCGTCTATTCAATCAATGTTACCATGTATTTGACTTTAATGTGTCTCGAGAAACAAACAAGTATAATTTTAGACGTGTTTTATGTTAATAATCTAAACAGACGAGTATTGTAAATACGTTACTTAGTTATTTCTGTCATTGGAGTGATATTTTACCTGTTGACGTTAATAAAAAAAAAGAGTTGATTAGTTCTTTCGTATGGATTAGTTGTTTAGTATAGATCAGTTCTTTACGTACAGGTTTGTTAAGAGTTAGTTTTTATTAATTCCTTACGGAAGTTTACTAGTTAGTTTTATGTTAGTGAATAGTGAAGTTGAAAATACAAACCCATTTCAGTAACTGTAATTACGCAAAAAGTGTTTTAAGTGAGAGTTACTTATGGTGACAGGGCCAAAGAAGGATACCACTTCAGGTACGCTTTTCTGACTGGTAAACAACCAGCAGCCGGCAAAGTTAAGGCTTTTATACTTGTGAAATAGGGACATAGAATAAGAGAATAGTGAAATAGGAAAGTGAAGTGCAGTGAAGAACGAGACATCGAAACTGCGATGGTTCGGGAGAAACGAGCCAACATGCTCAGGAATAGCATAATAGGGTGAGTTATCTCTTTAGATCTCTTTATTGCAATTAGAGTTTTTTGTGTTAAATTAAATTAATAGGCACTTATTGCGGAGTTTCCACCTATTTAGAGTCCGACGCGAAAATTATTAGCGTGGTTATTTTCTGCGTTTACCACATATGTTTGCAATTTAGCAATTTGAACCATCAGTTTTTCGTTATTGCCTTCCCACTGCACCCTACCTTGCTTGACAAGCATAGTTTCGGTGTATTTAGTAAGTACAGGATAATAATTATTAAAAAACGGATTGGCGTAGGACTCGTAGAATTGCTGCAAGGTACAATACGTAAAACAAAAACTTTGCGATAATTACCGATCAACGGTCGCGAAGATCATATTGCCGTATCTACACTGCGTAAGTTCGATTTTAAAGTGACGGGGCAAGTCACTAGTCTTACATTGGAATAACAGAACTAATGAATTTTGGGCATAAGGAATTAACTGCGGGTGATCTTGAGCAACTAGAGCACATTCAAGAGTTCGCCTTTAAAGAATACGAGAACTTATATAAAAATAAACTAAAGCCTAGATCACGCCAAGGGATTTTTCATAAAAACGAGACGCTAAGTGCGGCCCTCGGAGAGTTCGAAGCAATTGTTTCAAAATATGAACAATTGAATAAAACTAACATTTGGAACGAATTGACTTATCGACTAGAAGAGGTCAAATCGAAATACAAACTTTGCAAATTTGCAATTTTAGAGAACTCGTTGATCCTTCAAGCAAAAGTAGCGATTCCAAGTCAAAAAGAGCAAGTATCTGAGGAATAGACGAGTATCTGCTGGTGACGGTTTCGACACAAGAGAAAGACGCGTTAGAAACAACGGTATCAGAGCCTGAATTATACTTCGGCCCGATACGTAGCGCAAAGATTCTATCGTCAACACTCAGCAATCATGACGAAAGTGAGTATGACGAAGAAGTATTTGAATTGAGGGAATTCAGTAGGAAATTTAGCGCAAGTTAGTAACCAAAAATTTACAAAATGCATTCCAGAATTTAAGGGAGCAAGCGCAGAATTGGACGCATTTTTATGTGCGTTAGACCTGTTCGCAAAACAAATTCAGGGCGGCGAATCAGACGAGCCACTTATTCATATGATCTTAATAAAACTAAAAGGGCCGCCAGCAAGCTATTTTAAGAGTATAAAAGCTGAAAAGTGGGTAGAAGTTAGACAAAATTTACAGAAAGAATTTGGAACTCGCAAAAAGCTAGTGTGTTCCAAAGAATTGAAACGCTGGAGCAAGAACCAAACGAAACCTTCCAAAGCTATAAACACCGAGCACTGGCTTTAAAAGATCACATTGATATGTACGCGGGAGGGGAAACATACGCCTTAAGAAGTTTAAAAATACACTTTTCGGGGGGGTTAAAGAGCAGGAATTTAAAAAATCTTGCAAAAACCCAAAAGAATTGCTCATTTGAAGAAATTTTAGACTATCTGCAAGACGAGTGTATCGACGTCGAACAGATAGAAGATATAGAAAGGCGCCTACGAAGTGCTCGACTATCGGCAATTCCGAAGGCACAACAAAATAAATTACAAAAACCCTACATGGTGAGAACGGAGAAGAAGAACTACTAGCAAGCGCTATGCAAGATTTTAGAAGAAACCGAAATAGGAACGGTAATCCTAATAGATACGATACACATAGGAACAAAACCTACGAATGAATACACAACCAAATGTACATTATTTCAATGCATACCAACCAAACAACAATAGAACTTATAACCAAGGAAAAAACTAATTAACGGAGGGTTCATTTACGGCGTCCGAATACCTCGACCACTAGACAATCAGCCAGAAAGACGCTTTAATTTTAACATAAATGCACCAGAAGTAGCGATGCCAGAAACTGGAATTAACAACAATAGACTAGGAAACTATATCGAGCAATTTCGAGAATATATCCCGGAACATGAGAAGATGTACGTTGAATTCACGAGCAATAGCCAATTTGAATTGAACATTGCCACGGTGAATAGACGATCGATTACAAAAGTAACGTATATGCTAGATACGGCCGCTTATAATAACATAATAAGATGGGATACATGTATAAGAATAGGGGTAACAAACATAAACTATAATAGAAGAATAACAATAACGGGTTTTAATATGGCGCAAACAGAAACAATCTATCAGAACGTGGTCGATTTGTGATTCTGTCTGGTTGGGTGATCTCCAGGTGTACCAATGGTAGAGGTTATGCTGGAAGAAGGTACTACGTATGGCCATGTTCTTGGAGGCGGCGAAGTCGACAAGTCTTAGGCCGTTTTCGTTCGTTTGCGGGTGGGCGCTGTACCGTCCAATCACCGGTTTGAATTCCTCCTCCTGACCAACCTGGAGGTTACATTACAGTCCCCGATGATAATTTTGACATCATGCCTTGGGCAGCGGTCGTATTCACGCTCCAGCTGCGCGTAGAATTCGTCTTTGTCATCATCGGTACTTCCGAGGTGAGGGCCGTGCACGTTAATTTTGCTTATATTGAAGAATCGGCCCTTGATTCTTAATCTGCACATTCGGGGGTTGATCGGCCACCACCCGATCACCCGCTTCTGCATCTCGCCCATTACTATAAAAGCTGTACCCAGCTCGTGTGTATTGCCGCAGCTCTGGTAGATGGTATGACCAACTCTATACGTACGTACCATCGTTCCTTTCCAGCATACCTCCTGCAGCGCTACGATGTCGAACTTGCGGCTCTTCACTTCTTTAGAAAGCACGTGAGTACTTCCGAGGAAATTTAGAGACCGACAGTTCCATGTTCCTAATTTCCAATCGTTAGTCCGTTTTCGTCGCCTGGGTCTTTGCCGATTGTTCCGATTAGAGTTATTATTATTACTTACGGAGTCCATTGCTTTGGTTTTTTTTAGTGGTTCAGGCTTGCAAAGCCCGCAACCAACCCCACAGTATCGCCGGAGGGCCAACGTAGCTCGAAAGAGCCCTCCTCCCCTGTCAGCATACGACCTTGGTTTCCACCGGGGTTGGTTACCCGATCTCCACCGAGGTTGCTCGTATCCCGGCTGGTACCACGAGGAGGTAGGGGTAGGAGTTGCTGGGTAAGAGGCTGTGAACCACTGTGGGGTCTATTTTATGCCCAGTGCACAAGGCACCGAAGGTACGCATTACCAAGCCGTTTACCAGCCGCTGCCGGTTATTAGAGTACAGGAAAATCACGGGGTCAGTGCAAAGATCCTTTTTACTCTGCAGCGGCACTGCCCAGTCGAGACTCGAACATACGACGACTGGCTTGTTAGGCCAGCATCGTGCCCCGGAGCCAACTTGGCGGACAGGCTTAATGGCAACGTTGATGTTTACGATTATTACCGTATGCGTGATGATAAAACCTAAACTATTTGTTTTGCTAATACGACAATACAACTGATGTGCACTCTCTTGATACTCATTTGTATACAGCTTGCTTTTTTCATTGGACTCGAATACTTTTCTTTTTCCTTGTACCGTGACCGCACATAATTGCGATCAGCTCCTAATTCCGATCACTCAACCTAAATGGTCAATTTTTAGAAAATTGAGCCAAAACCTGTAGTAAATGAGCACGCTTAGTTATTGTGCTATGTGTTTATGTGTCAGTTGTTGAAAAATGACTGCCTTTGGGGCACCATGCACTTCAAAATAAATTTAATTCGATAGGCAGAAGCAAAAAACGCCCTCAAAATGTATTTTCTTAGCCAAAGTGCTAAGCGCACGATCAAATTTGCTAAGATCATAGCAGCGTGAAAACATATTACCTTCTTCGGTATTCTATGATAACTAATAGATACAAGCATATATAATCGTTCTGTATCAAATTTGGCTGAAAAAATGCTGAATTTGTGGAATTTATTCCATTAAAGTAATTGATCGGAATTATGAACATCATTTTTTTCTGCTTCTAATTCCGATCACTATATCAAAGTTATATACTGGCAAAATGCAAGCTAACGAAGTTACTATTTGGATTTTAGGATTGATTGCAACATGATAACATGGTAGGATTATCGAAATTTTTGACGTAGGACCACGTCTTACGTCATCTACGTCATAGGCGTCAACCAAAATTTGGAGTTAAGCCACCGTCACGAAAGAATGAAAAGTTTTGAACGCTAATAGCTCTTCCAATTTCAAACGGATTTTGATCATAAACGATGCAGCAGTTGTATGGCTTTCTTGAAAAGATTGTTTGCCAATCGCTAAATAGTGAAAATTAACGAAAGCTTTCAAGCTAAAAATTCTCCGTACATTTTCCGTACGATGGTCTTGCTTCCCAGGCACGGACGACCATTACACATACCAAACTTGTGGCTGGTGCTGATTAGCATAAGCAAGCATAAGCATAGGCACAAGCATAGGATCCGCCCGTGTGCTGCTACTCCGTTATTGACCAGGACCGATGAAAATTGCAAAATGATGGCTGGAAAAAGCATGCTTAGGACAGCGCACTGTTCCTTTTTGTGCAACCTTATCAGGTCCCTGCGTGCTGATCAATACAGACGCCGGCCACGTCCGAATGCGGGTCCTGGCGGGATGGGAAGGAATGTTAGTCCAATACTTGTTGCTAATAAAGACCAGGGAACCCTCTGCATCTTCACAAGCATCAAGCTTGTGGCTGCTGCTGATTCAAGACAAAGAAGCAAAATAAACTTGCGTGTTTTTTGTTTACTACAAAGCACAGTTTAGCCTAGGTGCTACATTCTGATTTGGAATTTTGACCTGTTTTTATACGACAGACTTCGTAGCCTGTAAGAATACGGGACAATTGTGCTACAAATCCTTTGACTCTTTCAGTCGCGATTCGAACATGTGACGTCTAGCTTCCTGATCAGATGATTCTAGCAAAAATCTTACAGAATTGTTGCTCAAGTTGATATTTCAATCAAACTTTGTAATAAATGTTTCTACCTTTGTCACAATTTGGTTATACAGCAAGACAGAATACTAATTTTTGTTACTCATATGGATATAAACTAGATAAAATTATATCATAATTTGATATATTTGTGATATGTCTTGAGCAAATTTTGTCCCAATTTTAGTTATTTCAACTACTAACGAGACCAAGTTTATAACAAAATGCAAAGGAGACTTTGTTATAAAATACTTACTATCTAGAACTCATCCTGTTATAAATTTGATATATTCATTTGATCGGGTTATTAAACCAGTGGCTGCTGGTCAACTGAAAGGCTTAGACGTTTTGCTTTTCTAACGCTGCAAACAAGCGTCAGCGACAGCGCAGTTATGAACTATCTTATTAATACGTGTTTTTTCACTATAATAACAATAACATATTATTTTGAAGACTTAAGTTTTCTCCTAGAACTTATGCGTGAGGCAAATTTCTATACTGAAATACTCCGATTATGGCACTGGTAAAAATATTCGTTTTTGATATCACAAAATAGCTCACCTGCCATAAATACGGTACAGCAAGATAATATTATTATTGTATTGTTTATTTTTTCTCACTTTACGCTATTTTACGCTACACATATACCAATATGGTGTAAAAAGTTTTCTTTAATATTCGAGGTTTCTTCGCGAAAACCAGCCTCATGTAGTTCTACACCAACTACACGGTCATGTCTGGAACACAACCTTTCTGATTTGATTTTTACTATTATTTATGATCAAAGCTTTATGAAAACGTCGAAGTGACCCAATTTTATTGTAATTGTAACAGTTGAACAAAGATAAAAGAAGAGGAAAGTTTTATAATCCGCTTGTCGATCTTTTGAGTACACAAATTTTATGAATATTAAGCTAATGATAATAATGATCATTAACGCAAGCAGAAGATGACTGGTAGGGGGATTGTCGTCAAACTACATAAAAGCAATACATTTCAGATCCATTTGGTACGAGTTGACAAATGTTTTTTGCTTTAACAGCTCATTATGACGTGATCGGAATTAGATACACCTGTGATCGGAATTAGAATCACCCCTTATAATTGATGATCGGAATTAGGTGCACTGATGCATCATACTATGATGCATTTTTTTAACTTTCGGTAAATAATTTAGGTATTTTAGTATTTTTCCATGAAACATAATTGAAAATACTTGCTAAAGACATATACAGTGTTAATAAATATCAAAGCTATATTTTTCAGTAGGGACTCAAAGATGAATCATGCCTTAGGTGATCGGAATTAGGTGCTTTCACGGTATTATGTGTGTGTTATTTCCTGTATGGTAAAAATGCCCGTAACAAGAATATTATAGGATTGTTAAGAATCTAGTGCACATTTTTCATTCTCATTATCATAGCAGGAAATAAAATAAACAAAAGCTTGTTTTGTATTGTTTTATGGTGAGTGTCAACATAACTCTAACATTCTAATGTTTAAAGCATTACCTCAACATACCATAGCAAACTTCCCTAATAACATACTCATTATAAAACTATACACCTGATTGTTATATAACTAATGTGAGTCATTAATAAATTGATATAAATAAAAGTATCGTAAGTGTGCTACTTGGGTAAGTTGAATAAGTATCATGTATCTCTAGGTGAGATGAGATGTGTATTATTCAGTTTGTCAACATTGTCGATAATTCACAAACTCTGTTTTGGGAAAATCGCCAAGAAAATACTATTTGCAAACATTTTGGTGTTCTTTTCCAGACCAGATAAGCCATTTTACCGTTTAATCGACATAAGCTGAGATATCGCAAAAAAAATATGATTTTACCAACTGCGACATCTAACGGGACAGTTCCGAACTTAACCGATCATTTTCAAATTCGTCTTGTCTAGACACACAACTTTGTCAAAAACCGCAACCTTCTATCGTATCATGGTCATGAGATATCATCATAAAATTATAATTTAACCACATGCGTGAGACAATTTAAAACTTTGTTATGCATTACCAAAATGTGTCTTGTTCGAACAAATAACTTTGTAGAACACGACTCGTCACGACTCTGAGATATTCCAAAAAAATTAATATGCTCATTATAAGCGCCATCTATCGTATCAGTTTCGAATTTTGTTGTCCGCAGTCAGATTGATCTCGTCCAGATAAACAACTTTGCCAAAGACAGCAACCTCCTATCTCTTCTCAGTCCCGAGATATTAGGGACTCTAGTATCGAGATTGCAGAATCATTTATTTTGGTCGCCATTTGCGCCATCTAGCGAATCAGTTCTCAAACTTTATTGTTCGTTTCCAGATGCGTCTTAAATAGATAAACAATTTTGTCGAAAGCCGCAACCTTCTATCTCATGCCAGTCCTGAGATATAGGCAGTATTATTCGCCGTGTACTCAGTACACGACGCGACCGCTTGCGTAACTTTTTTTAACGCGACCGCTCTAGGGTTAAAGATAAACATAATGAGAATTTATGCAAAGTGTTAGAGGCCATGCGGCGTCACAATCTAAAATTGAAGCCCGCTAAGTGTCAAATTTTGAAAACAGAAATAAAATATTTAGGACACATTATCGACAACAAAGGTGTTCGACCTACAGACGATAATATAAAATCGATCAGAAAAATGGCGGTACCAAAGACAGTTAGGGAAGTTCGATCATTCTTAGGAACCGTAAATTTTTATGGCAAATTTATCCCAAAAATAGCTGAAACTAGAAAACCATTAAACGAGTTGCTAAAGAAAAATACTAAATTCGTATGGACAACAAACTGTGAAAATGCATTCGAAAAATTGGAAAACTTTTTAACGTCAGAACCATTATTAGTAAGACCAAATTATAAGCACACATTTGTCATCACAACAGATGCAAGCGAGCATGCCATCGGGGTTGTACTTTCGAACGAGAAATCGACTGATAAACCAATAGCCTATGCTAGCAGAGGGTTATTAGAAGCGGAACGTAGATCATATAATCGAAAAGGAATTGTTAGCAATAGTCTGCTGGGCAGTAAATCGTTTTAGACACTACATCTACGGGCAAAGGTTTATCGTATACAACGACCACCGCCCACTAGTATCACTTTGGCATTTAAAAGAGACTTCGCCAACACTTACTCGACTACGATTGAAATTACAAGGCCTAGACAGTCACAGTTGAACTCTCGTTCGATCAAGACGTTTTTACCTTTGTTATACTATAACAAAGGTTTAGGAATTGGTCGAAAAACACGAAATTGATCCGAGGCCCGGAGGGCCGAGCCACATATACCAATCGACAGGGTTCGACGAACTGAGCAATGTCTGTGTGTGTGTGTGTGTGTATGTGTGTATGTATGTGCGGGGCGCAACTTTTCTATCGCCTGTTTCTCGGAGATGGCTGAACCGATTTGTTCGCAATTACTTTTGTTTGAAAGGTATTATTGCCTAGTATATCACTATTGAATTGTTTCGAGGTCCGACATTTCGTTTAAAAGTTATAAGTAAAAACGTGAAAATTACGTGACACGATTTTCTCCGGAACCAAATGACTGATTTCAACGATCTTGGTATTGAATGAAAGCTCTTGTTAACGCTAAATTTTTCGGGTAAATTGTATTGAAAACAAACAAGTAGTTTAAAAGTTATCTTTAAAAAACCTGTTTTGACAAGGTAATAATTATCGCCTGTTTCTTAGAGATGGGTAAACCGACTTATGCGCTATTAGTCTCATTTGAAAGGTAACATAGCCTAATAGATCACTATTGATTTGTTTTTCGATTGGACGTTTAATTTGAAAGTTATGAGCAATTGAATACAACACATAAAAATTTACAATAATTTATAACCATTTCATCTAAGATGATTTATCTAGTTTGAATTATTTTTGCATCAAATTAGAGATTTTAATGTTGCAAATATATCTGCAAAATTTCAGAAGAATTGGTTTTGCCGATCAAAAGATATTAACCCTCCAACACTCGCGCCAACTTTTGTAATACGGTTACTCGCGCGCACAATGGCCCAAAGCCAAAAAGACATGCGCACTAGAGTTTTGACTGGGAAAACTTGGTTTTAGGTTTATGGAACCTTTGGAGGAATTTCTTGAAATTGAAAATTCGATCGTCTGGTGCAATTTAAATTTTGATTAATCCCTAAATCAAAAAATAATCCCTAAAAGTGAAATAAAAAAATTGTTTTTCTTCAGTTTCAATATAACACATTGATGTGTTCTGCAAAGTTATAGAGCATATTATTACAAGAAATTTTGCTGAAGACAGTAACCCTCTATCTCTTCAGCGAAGATAGAAAAATCTTATTTATTGAATATGAATTTGTAAAATCAGTATTTTCTATTTTAGCTCTTTTTGTAATTGTTGTATGACTTTTTCATGTATTACAAAATTGTGCAAATAGTAAAAATACACTGAACATAGTATACCTCTATGTTTGTTTGTTTAGGTACTGTAGAACTTTGATTAGAAGAAATGCCTTAATTTTGACTCCGAATTACTCGACTACCAGCAGACGGATACATTTTAAACATTTTACATTTGCTGATAGTTTTGCTGCATACAGACACCATTTTTCCATATGAAGAAACGAGAGAAAATTCCAGTTGGGGTCAATTGCGGTACACCTCACATGCTGATTGCTTCGTTTCTGTGATGTCAGTTTATGCTGATCTATTTTCCCAACAATTTAAAGTATTAATGCATTGAATAATTATGACATTTTGCTCATAACAAGGTAATTGAAAAATATACGTTAGTTAAACAGCGATTTGTAACTTTATAACAATATAGCAAAACCTCAAAAACCTACACGTGTTGTACAAAATTCAACAGTGTGAGTAACCGAAGGTTAATAAAAATTGATGAAATTTATTCAAGAAAACTTTATTGATGTCAATCAAAAAGAATGACATTACAGGAATTTATGCATAGTTCAAAAACCTATAAACTAGACCTTTACTACGCAATGTATATGTTAAAGAATAATATTTCCTGTTACAACCTGCTTTTACTTGCACTTACTCAAATTAGTAACAACCAACTTACCCTTACTCAGTAATTTAGGCACTACGCAACGTTAACCAATAGATGAATTATGTTCCGAAGACGTGTCGATTTCTATCTCAAATAGCAAGTAAGACCGTATAACAAAGGTTCCTTTCACCACTAGGTGGATTAAATCGGGTTTTTCTAGTGTTCTCATTGGAATAATCGATAGTTATTAAAGTCTTTATATCTTTCTCTCGATATCACTCAGAAGTGAGTTACTCTCTATTGTTTTTTCTTCTTTAAAAACCGTGTACACAACCGTATTAACAAAAAAGGATCTTTTTTAACAAAATGGCCCCTCCAAAGGGAGGTGGTAATAAGAAAAAAGTAACAGATACGCTTCCCAAGCTTGAGGGCCACCGGGAAGGTCCTAAATTCGTAACCATCAAAAGTATGGACGTCAAAGATGGGACTTTCGAGAAAGTTAGTCCAGTTTTTATCAATAAAGGGATCAAAATCATCTGCGGAGAACCACTGAACGTCATTAAACTAAGGGATGGAGCGCTTTTGGTCAAAACTAAAAGCATTAACCAGGCCAATCAGCTTCTCCGTTGCAAGAAGTTGTTTGACATGGATATTTCCGTTGAAGAGAGTGCCAAGTTGAACCAGACGAAGGGAATTATAACATGCGCAGACCTGAGATACGCCACGGAAGAGGAAATCATGGAGGATCTTCAAGAACAGGGTGTTTGCAGCGTTGAAGTCATGAAGAGAAAGAAAGACGGAAAATTGCTTCCTACAAACAGTTTCATTCTCACGTTCAAGTCCACCGGAATTCCCGAAAGCGTTAAAGTTGGATACCATGTTCTTAATGTTCGTCTGTTCATCCCAAGACCGATGAGGTGCTACCGGTGCCAGTTCTTTGGTCATTCATCTAAATTTTGTTCAAAAGAAGAGGTTTGTGGTAATTGTTGCCAGGTAGGACACAAATCCGACGTTTGTTCAGGAAAAACAATCTGTAGGAATTGCGGTTCCTCAGATCATGCATCATGGTCAAATAAATGTAAGGTATACGAAGCTGAACAAGAGATAACGCGAATCAAGGTAACAGAAAATGTCAGTATTAGAGAAGCTCGTCAATTGTATATAATTAGATTTCCTGACAACATTCGTACTTACAGTGAAGTACTTAAGAATAATCAGGTAGAGAACTCAAATCCCATAGAGAATAGACTAAAGATTTCTTCAGAGAACCATATCTCACCGCTACCGCAAACAGATTCTCAGTCCACAGAGACAAGTAAAATGAACACTCGCTTATTAGCAGATGATAGGAATGAAGTAACTAGTATGGAATACCAAGTAAAAAAGATTTCTCGCCCCCTCTCTCAATGCTCTAAGGAACTCAACGAATATGAGCATGATTCCAAAAGAATGAGAGGTACTCAGTTATCCTTGAGCGGTTCTAGCGAATCATCTGATCATGATTTCTCCCTCTCCAGTGATGGATTGTAAAAACTCGATCATGCAATGGAACTGCAATGGTTTTTATAATAGCTTTCAGGAAATCAAGATCTTGGATTCTCAGTATCATCCAATGATAATGTGTTTACAAGAATCACACCTTAAACATAGCAATGCAGCTTCTTTTCGCAACTTTGATCTTTACAGATGTGACTTCACATCTGATAACGATAGAGCACGTGGCGGAGTGTTGACGTTAGTCAGGTCTAATTTTATCTCACGCAGTGTAAATGTCGATACACGATTGCAAGCTGTTATTGTCGAAATTTTATATCCAATTAAGTTCGTTCTATGCAACCTTTATCTGCCTCCAAATGAACATATTATGTATAATGATCTTACACATTTGATTGAACAATTACCGAAGCCGTTCATTGTCCTCGGTGATTTTAACGCTCATAATTACAAAAGGGGGTCGAAATTCACCTCAACTCGCGGTAAAATGATTGCAAACTTGATAGCACAATTTGATCTGAACATCTTCAATGATGGGAAAGGGACACGTCTTAATCCTACTAATGGTAACGAAACTTGTATTGATCTAACGATTTGTTCAGCTTCCTTAAGTACTTTCTTCTCATGGAATGTTCATAATGATACGTGTAATAGCGACCACTATCCTGTTTTCATATCTCCTCTCAGCACCCACATAATAGATGAAAAACGGCCCCATTGGATACTTAAGACAGCCAATTAAGAAAATTTCTCAAATCTTGTAAAGTTTGACGAAGACTTTTTTAACAAATCGATTGATGATCAAAATGCTCACATAGTCAACTCGATAATAAATGCAGCAAATCAATCAATTAGAAAATCTTCATGTAAAGTTGGACGTAAGTCTGTTCCTTGGTGGAATGATACAATTTCGAAAGCAGTCAAAGACAGAGCTCACAGTCTGAATTTCTTCAAAAAACACCCTACAACTGAAAATGAAATGAAGTACAAAATACTAAAGTCAAAAACAAGGGCTCTTATTCGATATCATAGCAAGCAGTCTTGGAGAAAAATGGTAGCGTCAATAGATTCAAATGTCCCTCAATCTCGTGTTTGGAAACAAATAAGAAGCATTAGTGGTAGACACCAATCCAATCTAATAACATTCCTAAAACATCATGATTCTATCATATCGAACACTGTCTTTGAAATGATGGAGAATAATTTTTTTTAATTTTTTACTTGTGAAAAGTGCTTTCCTAGAAGCTCGACAATATCAGTAGTGTTCGATATGATAGAATCATGATGTTTTAGGAATGTTATTAGATTGGATTGGTGTCTACCACTAATGCTTCTTATTTAATCACAGATAACAGTGACTTTTATAACAAACCGTTAACTTTACTTGAATTTCAATCTGCTTTGCATATGACAAAAGGATCCTCACCAGGAATAGATATGATTCATTACGAAATGTTGAAACATTTGCCTCAAGCTGCTAAGTCATATCTATTACGATTTTATGATCGAATATGGACACAAAAAGTGTTCCCAAACGAATGGCGCCTCTCTATATTGATTGCCATTCTAAAACCAAATAAAGATCCTTCCATGACATCCAACTATCGCCCAATATCCTTAACAAGTTGTCTTTGTAAATTTCTTGAAAGAATTGTAAACAAAAGGTTAATATGGTATATAGAGTCAAACAAAATTCTATCCGACTATCAATTCGGATTTCGCCGAGGACGATCTACTATTGACAGTCTAACTATCCTTGAATCCGATATACAAGCAGCTTTTCTAAGAAAACAACACACCTACGCTATTTTCTTCGATCTAGAGAAGGCTTATGACCTAACGTGGCGACGACAAATTTTAAATAAATTAAAATTCATAGGAAAAGATGGAAATATGCATAGTTTCGTAAAAAATTTTCTCGAAAATCGTAAATTTCAAGTACTGCAAGGAAACACTTTATCATCTGTATACGATCTGGAAAATGGCATACCTCAGGGAGCCGTTCTTAGTGTGACGTTGTTTCTTCTGGCGATTGATGATATCACTAAGTAAATAGATTCTAAATGTAAAATTCTGCTTTATGCTGATGACATAGTTTTGTATATGTCATCAAACTTCCTTAAATCAATACAAAAGAGAATGCAATCAACGATTAATAAAATGCAGCAATGGCTTTCCGACCATGGATTCAGAATATCAATAATTAAAACTTCTTGCATACATTTTTGTAGAAGGAAAAAACATAGCACAAGTGTGAAGTTTCACATTAATAATGAAAATATCCAAGAGGTTGAAGAAGCAAGGTTTCTTGGAATGATTTTCGATAAAAGATTGTCGTGGCGTACTCACATTAAGCAAGTGAAGAAAAGTTCCTTAAAAGCTATGAATATCATTAAAACATTATCCAACATTAAATGGGGCTCAGATCGAAAAACACTAATCAAATTACACAACTCGCTTGTGCTGTCACGTTTAGAATACGGTGACTGTATATATTCCTCGGCATCATCCAGACTTTTGAAATCCTTGGAACCCGTACACCATCAAAGCTTACGATTAGCAAGTGGAGCGTTTCGTTCTTCACCGGTTATCAGTATTTTAGTTGACACTGATTTTCTACCCTTGAATACAAGAAGGGAAAAGCACGTTTTATTTCAAACGTGCAGAATCCTACGTAATCAGTCCCATCCTATGTTAGAATCATTTCAACAGTCATCGATAAACTCTCCCATAAAAAGCCAAACTTTCCTCTCGAAATGTACCCGAATATTGGATAGTCTTAACCTACAACTACCTAAAATAAAAATAGAATATCTTGGAGAAACCCCTTCGTGGTTCCTTCCTGAACTTAATATTAATATTGAACAAAGTGCATACCCGAAAAATAGTACAAATCCTAACGTGTACAAATCTTTGTACCGTCGAATGCTTCACAAAAACAAGGATTATCAATTTATTTTTACTGATGGATCCAAATCTAACTCTATTACTTCCTGTGCAACTTATAACGAAAATACAAAAGAAATATTCAAATTTAGACTTCCAGACAACTCCTCAGTTTATAATGCTGAGCTCACTGCGATTTTAAATGCTACTGACCAAATAATATCCAGTAATTTTGACAAATATGCTATAATAACAGATTCTCTAAGTTCCCTGTTAGCTCTCTCTGACCCTTTTTTCAATCACCCCTTAATACAAAACATTTTCGACAATGTTTCCAAATGCCACCAAAAGTCCAAACTAATTAAATTCTATTTTGTACCGAGTCATATCGGCATTCATGGAAATGAAACTGCAGACAATGCGGCAAAAGAAGCATTGCTCCAACCCATTCCAGAGGGCGATATATTGGCAAAAGATTTTAAGAACTACTCGAAATTTATAGTGTCTCAAGTATGGGAAGATAAATGGATTAACACTACAGACAACAAATATCGACAAATTCGGGATTCAACGTCCCCTTGGCCTTGTGTAAATTCACTTGGAAAAAGAGACGCGGTAGTTTTGACTAGATTACGATTAGGCCACACTAACTATACGCATTCCCATCTAATGTCTAAAGATACAAGAGAAGACCCTCCAATTTGTGATTCCTGTAAACAAATAATATCTGTCAAGCATATATTCAACCACTGTTCCAAATATTCAGCCATTAAAAAAAAAAACTATCTATTCAAGGTGTTGATACTCTTAAAGATAATCTAGCAAATATTAAAAATGTGATTCGATTTATGAAAGAGACTGATTTGTATGATCTTATATAAACATAACCAACTAATTAATTTACTTTAATTCAAAAACAACTATCAAAAAATGTAAATATGTGAAAAATCTTATTATATTATTATTAGGTTAGGTACTTGAAAATTATGTTAGTAGTATTTAGGTATTTATAATATTGTATCTAGTTTTAATCAACAAACGGCCCATATAGCCCTAGCTGTGCTGGCGGCCGGCCAAATGGAAATAAATAAATAAATAAATAAATAAATACAAGGCCTAGAGTGCGACATTCGATACAAACAAGGCCGGGACAACATCGTAGCAGACTTTCTGTCACTGCTACCGCAGGAAACGGGGTCAACAAATGTGGCTATCGTCACACGACAGTAAAAACTTCTAGAACGACGGCAGAATGATCAAAAACACCAAATCAAACATCCGATAACACAGGGAGAGCCAGTACACGTTCTAAAAAGCAGGCATCTAGTTGGGATCCACGCATGGACGAACTCGAGAATATCGATTTTAGCACAGACGAAGCACACGAAAACAACAAAGGGCCAGAATTTAAAGACTTCAAGGAAGCCTTGAGCAGCGGGCACATAGACCAGAAACTAGTAACATTCTCAAAGGAGAAAAGACAAAGGAAGACGATACGGAAGCTAATCTCCTTATCTTGAATAGCCGGTCAGCTTATAAAGAAATAAGCGAATTTGTAGATCTACCACATGGTCTAAAGGATTATACGACTGGGAAAGTACTTTCCATCCCAGAAGAATTATGGGGTTTCATTTTGAACGGCGTCATTAACTAGTCCACAGGTTTTATTAGGTATGTACAACTGCACAGTGATTTTCATCGTAGTATACAAGTTCAATATATCGAGAAAATAGAACAGGAGAAAGTGATTTTCAAATCCACAAGGTGATATTCACTTCAGGAAAAAAACAATTTTAAATGCAGTAAATGAAAAGAAAAATCTTATGTCCAACAGCTGAACGCAATAGATGCTAAATAACAACATAAATTTTTTTTATTGATTTTCACTGCTCAAACGTGAATATCAGTTTGTTACAATATCACAGGGCGCTGATGACACATTCCAAGCGCATCTATCCCATGAGAGCAATTTTGAAAGTAGTAATATTAAAAATATTTGTATGTAGTATGTTCAAACATACTATAAAGCTTACAAAAATCCTGAATTGTCATATTGTTTATTGACAATTCATGCTAAAATGCACTTTGCAAGTGGGAGGTTAACAATATAGATTTTTTCATCATTTAGGCAAGGCTGCAATTAATTCTCTGTCAATAGTTTTAAGCCAAAATAATTTAAAACTGTATATCGTCAAAACATGTTTCATTACTAGGGTAACATTTTGTTCATACAGAGTTTTTTGAAAAATGAAAGCATTTTCCAGATAAGCGGCCTTTAAAAACAGGTACTTTTATAATGGTGTCCCGTAACGAAAATTTTGCATTTATTTCCATATACCAGAGAATTTAAATCCGAATTTTTTGAAACTATGGATTTTCTTTAATCATATATGTACAATCAAAATCGCGCTGTGCTTGACTTTTGATAAGCATTTCTATGTAAAATAAAATAGGTGCTTCAAAATGGTGTCCCGTAACGTTTTGTTTAACGCAAAAAGTAATTGAATGAAAAAGCACTTATCACATCATGTTTCAACTAATCTTTTTCGACGATAACAAATCTATTATTTTGATGACCGAATGCAAGTAAATATGTATTTACTATAAGTATGTATAAATATGATTACAATATAATAATATATTGTAATATTAGGGAATGTGCGGTAAAGACGGGCACCTCAAGATTAAAATTCAATATCTACACAAGTATCTCTGTTTGATATAGCCATACTACTACTAAATTTTGTTCAAAACTTATACTTTAACATCAAAAACATTACCTAGTAATCATATTTTTTAGACATTGTACAGAAAAATGGACACATTATATGAAAGGTGGACACCGCAAAAAAGGTGTGATGCCTGATGAGTAATACCTAACGAGGTATGATACCAGTCGTCGTATGTTCGAATCTCGACTGGATGGTGCTGCCAAACTCAGTAGGATCGTTGTACAAGCCCCGTAGAGTGATTTATCTATTTTGGGCAGACGTTGCGCGTACGTTATTTTGGACATTTACCGGAAAATCAAATAGAAGTAACCAAAATAAAGTACGCGTAAAGCCTATCCAAAATAGACAAATCAACCTAATTGTTTTGTACTTTAATAACTAGCTGCAGAGTCTCTCGACAAAGGGTGGCTCCAGGCAAAGGGTGAACATGTGCATTCCATAACCTCTGTTTACTAACTTCTACCCCTACGTCCACGTGTTGCCGGCTGGGGTACGCAATCTCGGTTACTGTAGGCTAACAGTGAAGGGGACAGAGTGGCTTCCTCCCACCTTAAGGTGGCAGCCACGTCAGTGAGATAGGGACCTGAGGCTAACAACCCACTATACCCGAAAACAAAAATAAGTTAATGAAAAAGAAAGAAAGTCTCTCGATAAATAAGAAGGATTAAGTCTTAAAGACATTTATACCTAACGCCGTTTTCGACTTACTTCAATACTTTATCAATAAAATACTTGAATAGACTAAAAATTTGGAATTCCGTTTCTGAAAGTTGTTTAGTCAGCTTTTTTAGCACACTAGCAAGACAGCCTAGCCCAGAGAACATTTTTTAGCTTGCAAGATGCATAGTAAGTGTCGTACTTCGAACGGCATCATTTTTAGCTACTTTTTTTTAGCGTTTCGTTTTTGAAAGTTTTCATGACCCTTTTCAACTGTTTTATTTTTTTATATTTTATATAACTGTTTTATCCCCTACCCCTACGTCGAATAATTTGCAAGTTCAACAAAGTTATTTTGAAGAATTGGCAAAATTAGTCTTCTATAGCAACTTATGTTATAGTTATAGTTCGCAACATGAGTTGTTAATGTTGCATGAAATAGTAGAGTTGCTTAAAAACTTTTAAATTTATGCGTTATGATACGTTAACTGATACGTCTGAAGTAAAACAAAATACCTAATTTTCGAATATTTGCTATTTAATACCATTTTGGCGTGCAGCGCAAATAAAGCATACCTTTCGCATCAAGACGAACCTTATTTGCCGTTTTAAATTTTTTCAAATAAAATTTTTGAATTTTGTTATTTTGGTCAAAATCATGCAAAATCTTACATAGGGGGAGGGGGCGATTAGTCAACAATGGGGAAAACTCGTTACATAATTAATGCACAGCCCCTACATTTTAATTACTAATGTGTCCAAACCCTAAGATTAGGCAAGCATTTCATTATAATACTTCAGTATAGTTCTCACATGGGTATTTCTCTTTACCTGGAAGTAAACTTTACCTTACATGTACTTCGTTACTTATGTTTCATTACCAGATTATAACACACCAAATCAGTACACTATTGTTACAAAATATAGTGAATATAAACCAGATATAAAAAATATGACGGCCTGAACAGAAATCTAGAGAAAATAAACCATATAATGCAGTTTACTTTTTTCGTTACGGGACACCATTTGCAGAATACCGTTTGCCCAACAGCGCATGGTGTCCCGTAACGAAGTGATTTTTATTATATCTTAAAAACTAAACCAAAAACCTGAATATACTTTTACAGTTTGAGTTTCAGGCTGCCTTCAGCTAAAAATTTTCGGAACATGTCGACTTTGAAAAACTTGAAAGAGAGCAGAGTTTTGCAAATGTTTGAATCATGTTCAGAATACGCATTTTCTGCGATGGTGTCCCGTAACGAAAAGTATTCCGCCACTATTCAATGATGCTTATTATAATAAATATTTCGCCCTCGTATTGAGAAAGTACTACTAAATAGCATCCCAAAACACCTATTTTGAAAGATATTCGTCAGACTGTTGGTAAAATATGAACAAATTTGTTTCGAAAAAACGGTTGCTCATGGTGTCTCGTAACGCTGGAATGTGTCTGATATTGTATATTCTCGTGCATGAAGTTCATGCTTGCTGCATTTAGTTATTATGTACGTTTGATCAAAGCAAGCAGATTTTCAATGCAAGGTAGACTGATAACCTAGAAGTTTGAACGCTATGCTGATGAATATTAACAGCACTGCTAGGGTAGATGATCCATTAGTTGCGCCACTAAGCACAATATACCTTCATTTTGCTTGTTTATTGAGGTATATGCTTCAATTAATGCTGGTGGGATATAAATTTATCAAATACAAGGTATTTGTCACAAGGCAAGACAATTGCTTTCGTTGTACGAGAAGCTTTACAAAGAAAAAATGAATTTTCCGATTCAATTATATTGTACCAACAGTTGCGCTAAAGTTTCCTTAATTAAGTTTGATGTTCCTTTAATTGTGTTATTCCATATACATTGCTAGGTTGCTAAGTGAAAAAACATCGTAGCAAAACTATAGATGAGCGCTTATAGTTGTGCGCTCCAACTGCGCGTTAGGTTTTGGAAAATCGGCATTTTAGCAAATAATACTTTAATTTTAAACGGTGTAGTCTAACTACCAATACTTCTAATAACCTGTTTTATATAATGAATGTAATTGTTTTATCTAAAATGCTACGGTGACGAAAATATGAATTAATAATGAATAGTAGCGCAACTATTGGTACTACCACAACTACTGGATCAACTACCCTAATAACTACTAAACTACTGAACGAAACTAAACATTTTATATGTCGTTGGATAGATAAAATGACCAGCAATTTTACGGGGGGGTTAGCGATCAATTTTATGGAGGGCGTAAGAGGGGGGGCTCCCATACAAATGAAAGACAAATTTCCTCAAAACTCGAGAACTAATCAAGCAAATGGAACCAAATTTGGCATTTGGTGGTTTCAGAAGGCAAGAATTTTTTCTATGGTGAATTAGGACCCCTCCCGTCTTTAAGAGGGGGGCTGCCATACAAATAATATACAAATTTCCTCATAACTCGAGAACTCATCAAACAAATGGAACCAAATTTGGCATGTGGGGGTTATTGGAGGTATGAATTTATTTTATGATGGTTTGAGGATAAGGACTCTCTTTGGGTATGAGCCATATTTTCTGCTATGTAACAAGCGGTAAGCTGTGAAAGTAAACTAGTAAAATCTTCTCGGAGCAAAAGACAGTGAATCGACGCCACTAACTTACGTGCCATATTTGCAATGAATGTGCTTTGGCTTTAATGTTGATTATAACCAATGGCCCTTTTATAGGCCACAAGCGAGTTAAACTAAGATTATTGAAACATGTCAAAATACGCATAATCATATTCAATACAATAATCTGTGGGCTGGCCATTCATTACCATTTCAACCTTTATGATGCACACAAGTGATTTTTAAAGGAAATCACTATGTCTCATTGGTTGCAGGCCTTGTACTTATGAACCCCCGTCCACGTATTTTGAAAGCCACCATTGCATTCAATGAAGAATTGAATTTGAATATTTCGCTCTTCTCTTTTAAAAATTCAATTAAATAATGGGACTAACAGATTCTCATAAACATACATATTCCAGAAATGCAGTTTACATTAGTCCTTGATCTAATGATATGACGTCACCCTTTCGTACAACCCTTAGGGCTGTATATCTTGTAGTTTTTTTTTCAAAAATTTTATTTATTTTATGAAAATGACGTCAAATGAAAAATTGTAGTAAATTAAGTGTATTTTTAGTAAACAATTACGCTTAAAGAGAAAGCTTTGCAAATACGTGATAAAAATCATAAATTGAGAATTATCTCAAAACATGTCTTTTTTTAAAGATTTTTTAAGCGCAAATAATGCTCTAAAATCTGGTCAAGAGCTCTAAAATTCTACGCATAATATTGAACAAATTATGTCATATAAACGTTTTTCTTAGGTCGTTCTCAAATTATTGCACATTTAAAATCTAAAAATCACGCATTAGGGTAATTCTACGCCAAGTTCCTGAGATCGAATCGACCTTCACGGATTTGAACCAAATTTTGTCAGATTGTTTGTTTTAGGTTTGAATGTGAAAATCCTAAATTTGGTGCTGGTTGGTCCTCCCCTCGATTAATGCGAGCAACAACTAGCAACATGTCGCATTCTACATGTTGCATTCTACATGTTGCTAAAAAATTGTCTAATCTAGATGCACCTTAAGAAACATACTCGATGCAGTAACAAGCCGCTCCTGTCAAGTCACGCTTGGGGAACCTCATGCAGTTTATTACTAGAAATTAAAGAACGTATTGACAGAAGTTTTTGTTTAAAAAATCTAAAGAGTTATTTTTGAATGTCATTGTTGAATTTCATATATGAGAGAACCAGTTTTTTTGTTAATGGCATGTAGTTGCAGAATGTCTCGTTTACTCACGCTTACATTTTATTGGCAGATGCTTGGAACTGAACATAACTGAGCAAAACAACAAATAAAATATGGATGGACGATTAAATAAAATCTTATCTTTTATATTCTCGGTTTACGTATGTTTACAAAGTTCAAAAGTAGTTAAAAATTTTCCAAACCTTTACCAACGAAACAGAAAAATTGTCGAAATAGATCGCATAATTACTAAGAAATAGTTTCATCTACGCATCATTTATTTATTTATTTATTTATTTATTTATTTATTTATTTATTTATTTATTTATTTATTTATTTATTTTTTTATTTATTTATTTATTTATTTATTTATTTATTTATTTATTTATTTATTTATTTATTTATTTATTTATTTATTTATTTATTTATTTATTTATTTATTTATTTATTTATTTATTTATTTATTTATTTATTTATTTATTTATTTATTTATTTATTTATTTATTTATTTATTTATTTATTTATTTATTTATTTATTTATTTATTTATTTATTTATTTATTTATTTATTTATTTATTTATTTATTTATTTATTTATTTATTTATTTATTTATTTATTTATTTATTTATTTATTTATTTATTTATTTATTTATTTATTTATTTATTTATTTATTTATTTATTTATTTATTTATTTATTTATTTATTTATTTATTTATTTATTTATTTATTTATTTATTTATTTATTTATTTATTTATTTATTTATTTATTTATTTATTTATTTATTTATTTATTTATTTATTTATTTATTTATTTATTTATTTATTTATTTATTTATTTATTTATTTATTTATTTATTTATTTATTTATTTATTTATTTATTTATTTATTTATTTATTTATTTATTTATTTATTTATTTATTTATTTATTTATTTATTTATTTATTTATTTATTTATTTATTTATTTATTTATTTATTTATTTATTTATTTATTTATTTATTTATTTATTTATTTATTTATTTATTTATTTATTTATTTATTTATTTATTTATTTATTTATTTATTTATTTATTTATTTATTTATTTATTTATTTATTTATTTATTTATTTATTTATTTATTTATTTATTTATTTATTTATTTATTTATTTATTTATTTATTTATTTATTTATTTATTTATTTATTTATTTATTTATTTATTTATTTATTTATTTATTTATTTATTTATTTATTTATTTATTTATTTATTTATTTATTTATTTATTTATTTATTTATTTATTTATTTATTTATTTATTTATTTATTTATTTATTTATTTATTTATTTATTTATTTATTTATTTATTTATTTATTTATTTATTTATTTATTTATTTATTTATTTATTTATTTATTTATTTATTTATTTATTTATTTATTTATTTATTTATTTATTTATTTATTTATTTATTTATTTATTTATTTATTTATTTATTTATTTATTTATTTATTTATTTATTTATTTATTTATTTATTTATTTATTTATTTATTTATTTATTTATTTATTTATTTATTTATTTATTTATTTATTTATTTATTTATTTATTTATTTATTTATTTATTTATTTATTTATTTATTTATTTATTTATTTATTTATTTATTTACTTTTTAATGGGGCTTTCAACCGTACTCATCATTTAAATAATTAAGTTCATGGTTGTTTTTAATCTTTTCTGTGGTTGAATCCTGCTAAAATGAGCAGAAAAGTCTACAGACTGGAAAACTGAAACATAGGAGTCATTGCAAAAATCTTAATGGCATTATTTTCTTATATGGTAGGTGTTAAATCAGACCGGACCAAGTCGCAAAATTTTAAAAAATACGCAGCAAACGATTGAGAATTTCCTAAACTACATCTTACACTAATCAGATTACATAAATGTGGCAAACAGCCAAAGATATGAAATGATTTCGAATGATTGATAGCTTTAAACTACATAGCAGCAGCAAAATTTGAACGCGTTTTTCGAGTATTGTCAGTTGGTTCGGTCTGTTAAGTCAGAAATATATCATATATGGTCATTTTTAAGTCATACCGAATCTAGTAACAAAACTCTTCAAGAAAAACGCGTTCAAAGTTTGTTGCTCTGTTTGGTTAATACCTATCAACCGTTCGAAATCATCTGATAACTATGGCTGTTTGCAACATTTATGATAGTCTGATTAAAGTAAAATGCAGCTTAGAAGATTGTTGATCGCAAGTTGTCATTAACTCATTTTTTGGTCCAGTCTGATTTAACACCGATCATATTTGATGGCAATTCGTGCAACATTCTTCAAGTGGCGCAACACTGATAAAACGGATTCGATTTCTTCGCTTTCTTGATATCGGCTTTGGATTGAACGCTTATTTTCTATTTATAGACAGCTCGAAGCAAAAACTGACAACCCCGAATGAGCTATCGGCTAAATCCTATAAGCATTTAATCTTCCTTCATTCAAGAGTAGTTCAGGCACAGAGGTTAAGACTATTGCATTCTGTGCGATGTGTCGTGAGTTCAATCCCGGTCGAGGCCGGAAGGATTTTTGAAAATGTATGAAAGTTTTTTTCTGTGCTATTTGTGAATGTTCCTGATAAATAGTTGTACTATTTTTGGCAATTTAGCCGAAATAAAATGTCGATATAGCAGATGAAGGCAAAGAAGATTTGTTATATTTTAACAAAATTATAACAAAACCTGTTACAAATATCATAACAAATTTTGATATAATTTTGTTCATAACAAATTTTGTTACATTTTTGTTACTGCTGCTAAGAAGTTCTGATAGAATTTTTGATATTTTAACTACTAACGAGACCAAAATTATAGCAAATCATGTTGGAAATACCGTCATAACAAAATATCATGATTTGTTATAATTTTGATATGTTTGTCTGATCGGGTAGTAAAAGCTGTCCCAATTGGTACAGGACAAAAATTACAAAGCTACCATCTCCATAGAAGCTGGGACTGTTATGGAAATAGCGGCAGTCTATACACGGAATACATCGTATACGTAACATAGCAAGCGCAGCGTAAATACCTCAAATGTTGGCGAGCGAGTGAAAGCGGATAACATAAAACCAACGTAAATGTAAATTATAGAGTCTTACCTGCATTCCTATAACTGCATATATAAAAAACAGCATTACAATAAGCAGAGCAACATACGGAAGCGCTTGGAACGATTTAATAAACGTCCACAGTAGCGTTCTTATCCCTTCACCACGTGCCAACAGTTTTACTAACCGCATAACACGAAATAAACGAAAAAAGTTTATGGATATTATGCTGGAGCCACCCTAAAAAGAGAAACATGAGTTATTATGGTTGTTTGAGGTTACATGCAAGGTTGCAGCGCTGTTATACTCACTTACGCTCATTGGACTGTACTGCCTCATAGAAGCAAAATCTGTAAATATGGTGTATGCAACCTTTGTTGAGCTGAGTGTAACCTGTAATTTCTCTGACAAGAGTACTACATTATTTTTTCAATTTTTGCTTTTAAAGGTCTATAAACTTTAGTATTGATAAATGAACGAATGAAAAAATTACAACCTTACTTAAGCGTAAATGCAAAAAAAAGATAATACAGTACTCTATTCATAAAGATTGTAAATTATACATAACTGTTCAAAGGTTGCATACATCACTTTTACAGATTTTGCTTCTATGAAGCAGTACAGTCCAATGAGCGTAACTGATCGCTGTAACCCTGATAACATGTCATAGTATGTTCATGGTTTAACCACGATTGTACAATAACGGAGATATAATAATAGGCCACAAACCGCAGAAAGCTCTGAGGGCAAGAGGGCTTAGAATTGTATTGCTGTTTCATAATGGCTTGAATTTGCGAAAATAACGAGCGTTACGAGCTCTACAACCTCAACGATAATCAAACCAATTGTAAGTCAGATATTTCGGATCGCACTGATTAAAAAGCAAACGCAATCGGCTATACAAATTCAACTAACTGGTCAATCTCTTTATTCCACAATCCATCGTAGAACAATAAAAACAATAGAAGCTAATAGAAAAGTTTATAATACAATGGTAGTAATTGAAGGTTGGGGTGGTGCTTAAATAACTTAAAATTCGAACCTCTTTAACATAGGATACTACAGCTCTTATCCCGGCCCCGCGTTAAGCTAATATTCACTCGAAACTCGAAATTGAGTTCCGTCATCGTCACTGTCTTTGACCAACCTGTTTATTTACCATGACTTCATTCGACGTTCGACGCTATGTCAACTGTTCCCCAGGAACATCGGCTATCAAATAGCGATCATTTCCAAGCACTTTGTAAACGATGTACGGCCCTTTGTATCCTGGTTCCAATTTCCGACTCTGTCCGGTTGCCTGTAGATTTTCTGTAGTATTTTCTGGCTGGATTTTTCCGTTCATCGAAGTATTTATTTTGTTTCTGCTGCTACACCTTGATTCTTGATTGCACTAAATGTTTTAGATCCTCAGATCGACCTTCCGGGCACTCACAGGATAACATCATCGTTAGTTGGTTTTGAAAACGTCTCTAGTGTTGTAGCTGAACAAAAGTGTGTTTGGTGGGTCAGTGCTTCTTTTGGCGCAATGAGGAAGGAAACGATGTCATCCACATGATGCAAGTCATGACGTTCGGTGCATGCATGCTCTGCCCAGTACGTGAAAAACGTGAATGCTAGTCGATTTGCTGATGAATACCTATTGGCCGTAGAAGCAATAACGAAGCGGCATTACGTCGATGATATGCTAGTTAGTGTAAGCACTGAAAAAGCTGCTGTTCAGCTTGCAAAAGACGTGAAACAAATACATGCCCGTGGCGGCTTTGAAATCCGAAATTGGATGAGCAACTCAGCAGCAGTTCTAACTGCTATGCAGGAAGAATTCCGAACGGAGAAGGATCTCGATTTAGACTCGGTTATGGCCACTGATCCTTGGGATGTGGTGGCGGACAGCATCAGACGAGTTCACCTATAAGATAGACTGGAATCGATTCGACCGCGAATTGCTGCAAGGTCACCGATGCTTGACAAAACGGGAGGTGCTCCGTGTATTAATGACGATCTTCGATGTTCCTCAAAGTCCTCCTGCAGGAAATATGGCGTACTGGAGTGCAATGGGACGAAACCGTAACCAGCGAGGTGTTTGAAAAATGGCAATATTGGCTACCCATGGTTGGACGAACAAAAAGTCCTACGAATGAGAAGCAGAACTACTGCTTGCCGATATGCAACTGATGATGCTAAAAACCCAATAATCCTACCCCGTGACCATCATGTGACGAATTTAATATTAATGCATTATCACCAGAAGTATTACCACAAAAATTATGAAACGGTTGTTAATGAACTACGACAAAAATATTACATTTCTCGAATTCGTGTCAGTTTTGCAAAGGTTAGAAGACAGTGCCAAAAATGCAAAACCGAACATTTTGTTCCGCGCCTCCCAATGATGACCGATCTACCTGAAGCACGACTCTCAACCTTTACACTCCCATTCACGTATGTTGGCATTGACTACTTCGGGCCAATCGACGTTGTTGTAGAATGACGCACGGAAAAACGGTGCGGTGGGGTGGTATGTACGTAACTAACCACCCGCGCTGTCCACATCGAAGTTGCTCATACGCTTAGCACTGATTCGTGTATTTTAGCTATTCGTAATTTCATTAATCGTCGTGGGGTACCGCGGAAAATATTTAGTGATCGTGGAACGAACTTTATCGGTGCCGGCAAGAAGCTTAAGAGAGAAGAAGCAGCACTAAATCAATTGGCTATAATGCAGGAATTTGTTAGCCCTGACACCGAGTGGATATTTAACCCTCCTGCCGCTCCGCACATGGGGGAAGTTGGGAGCGTCTAATTAGAACAATCAAGAGTAATTTGACCGCTATCCGCCCCTCTAGGAAACTAACCGATGGGACTCTACGTAGCATTCTGACTGAAATTGAATGCACTGTAAATGCGCGTCCGTTAACCCACGTTGCTGTAGATGATGAAACATCCCCAGCACTTACCCCCAATCACTTCCTCCTGGGAAATTCAAACGGTTCAAAACCTCTGACTGTTTTGGACGATAGTAATGCTGCACTTCAACACAACTGGCGATCTTCCCAAATTTTAGCAAACCAGTTTTGGAAGCGGTGGGTGACCGATTACCTGCCTGAAATTACCAGAAAGACGAAATGGTTCGTTCATACTAAGCCGATCGGTGTAGGTGATGTAGTGATTATCGTCGATTTGTTGGCCAAACGGAAAAGTCATTCAGACCCACATCAGGCGGGACGGTCAGATACGATCAGCTACGGTTCGAACTGCAAACGGCGTGTACGAGCGACGTACCGTGAAATTAGCAGTGCTCGATGTACGGCGCGAAATGGAGTCTATCAATATGTAATTGGCACACGGAGGGACTGTAACCGACCGTATTAGTCGGTGCATACCGTAACGCCTCCGGCAGCACAGCATTATCTCTTATCATAACCTGGACGTGCATTAGCATAGATGTCAACCAACGCTGGTACTGGATTTAAGCGAAGAGAACTGCCAGCAGAATGAGTTGCGAAAAATCAGCTCACTTAATCGAATTAGTTGCTTAAAGTAAAAGTGAAAGTAAAAAGTTCTTTGATTAATTAAATATTTATTTATTTTATTTATTTATTTACAAACGATTATGTCTCTGAGCCTTTGGCTCGTAAAGACTGACTAGCTTAACAACTAACAATAAATTTGGCTTTTATTTTTGTTACTACGTAGAAAACATTAACAAGAAAAAAAAGGACATTTTTTCATTCCAAAACACCGTACAGTGTACAACTACAAACAAATTCAATTAGATTTTAAATTACACATTTACACATTTGAGAATTGATTTGACAATAAATTAGTCTTCATGCATGATTTAAAGTTGCTTATTGTGAGTGATTTCAAAGCTTCATCTAAGTTGTTGTAGAGAGCTGTTGCTTTATTCAACACCGAATGTTGACCGAACTTGGTGGTGTTACTCCTGCTGGTAGTTATGTTGTCTCTGCCTCTAGTTTGATGCTGGTGTCGTTCCGAGACTCTGCTCAACACGGTATTAGTGTGGACGGATTTCTGAAGAATTTGGTGAATATGTAAGCAAGCTGTGTTGGTATAAACACTTTCGACCTTCAACAGTTGATGTGTAGTATGAATATACTCCGTCGATGTTCTCCAAGAGTATCCGAAAAGGTTCTTGATGGCTTTGTTTTGGAGAACTTGCAGAGGTTTTATTGCTGATTTGTTTGCTGCTCCCCACGCAAGTATACCATACACTAGATGACTGTGAAACATTGTATAATACAGACTGCGCTTAGTATCAAGTGGGACCAAATCACTGATTCTTTTGAATACACCTGCAACTTGTGCCAGTTTAGCACCCAGTTTAGTGATATGCTGAATGCACTTAAGTTCACTGTCCAACCAAACCCCCAGATACTTGAATTCATCTACTTTTTCGATACAATTCCCGTTGTAGGAGATATTCAACAAGAGGGATTTAGGAGCATTGAACAACATGTACTTTGTTTTTACTATGTTCACGGTTAGTTTATGCATATGCATCCAATCCCGTAGCATACGAAGATCATCGTTGATGGCTTGTTCAAGCTGTTCACAGGTCATAACTGCGTAAGTAAGTACAATGTCGTCAGCATACATAAATAGCGTTCCACGCAGAGGCACATTCTTCAGGCTGTTCACGTAGCAATTAAACAGTGTTGGCCCAAGTGTACTTGCTTGAACTACTCCATACTCAACGTTTCTTCTAGAGCTACTAACAGGGTTATCGTGAACGAATTGAGAACGGTCTTCAAGAAAACTTCGGAACCACTGCATTGATCGACCAATTACCCCTAATTCACTCAACCTACGAATCAGAATCTTTCTATCACAAGTGTCAAAGGCCTTGCTCAAATCGAGGAAAACTGCAGCTACTTTTTTCTTCACATCACATTGCATTTGAATTTCGGACACAACATCAAATAGTGCAGTTTGTGTGCTCGATTTTGGTCGAAACCCATACTGCTTGGGAAATATTAGGCTGTGACGTTCTAGATGATTGACTAGCTGCTTGTTAATTATCCTCTGCATGATTTTATCTGTGACACAGGGTATGTTTATTGGTCGATAATCAGAAAACTCTTTTGCCGTAGGTGTCTTCGGAATAGCAACGACTTTGGACACTTTCAGATCAGATGGTACACTAGACTGCAAGATTGATGAATTAATCACATCTGTAACACTATCGACTATTTCATTGCTACATGACTTAAACACTTTCGCCTGAATTTGGTCAAAACCAGTCGACGGAGACAAACGAAGTGTTGCTATCGTTTGTTCAATGTCACATCTAGATACGGTTTTCAGATTCAACCTCGCACTCGTTTCTTCACGGATAGGCTGTGTACCTGTGTAGGGTATCTTCCCAGCCAGACACTTCCCAATCGCAGCAAAATATTTGTTAGCTTCTTCAACAATACACTGTTTATCTTCGACCGTTGAACCACTACGGGTGATTGTATGAGTTTGTTTTGGTTTATTCCCCAGCACTTCATTGATAGTATCCCAGGTTTTTTTTTCACATTACCACTATTACAATCAAATCTAATTGCGTAATACTCTCTTATCTTCGTTCGCTTCATTTCAGTCACTTTATTGCACCAACTCCCATACACACTTCGGATGAATTCATCCAAGCGATTACGTCTGTATTTTGAGTACCAATAGTTTTTGGTTCGTATACACATCTTCATCTCCTGATCGACCCACGGTTTTGAGTGTTTACCATTTGTCGTCTTAATCGTCGTCTGTGTAGATGCTCTTGAAATACCTTCCTGCAGCCCGGAGATGAGAGAACGGTAATTACTCTCGACATCTCTCAAGCAACACGTATGTGTAGGATTTTCGCGTAGGAACTCACTCACAGCTGGCAGATCAACCTTCGAATAGACTTGGCAACGCTTTGGTTCATCCTCGGTTGTTTGGTCGACTTCAACAATTATTGCATTGTGGTCGAAGAGACTGTATTGTAGGTGTTGTAGAGAAATTCCAACAGCAGTATTGTTTGTGATGATGTGGTCTAAGCATGCTTCATTTCGTGTCGGTGTTGAGTCGCAAAAGTGAAAACCATTCGAAATAACAGTGTTTTTATATTTCGTCACAACGGAAGCTGGAGAATTCAGGTCGAAATTGAAGTCGCCTAATACAAGGGTAGTGGAACGTTGTTTAGTGAGAAAACCGTCTAGAAGATGAATAAATGCATCTACATTTGGAACAAGTGTTGTTGGTGGCCTATATATGCTGGCTAAGGTGATTTTTTCACGGTCTCCGATTTCAACAGCTACAATGCTGTTGTACTCGTCGCAAAAGCTACGAACAAGCCTGCATCGGAAATTTTTGTGGATAAACACAGCTGCACCACCACCTCTTCTCGTCGATCGTGAGGCAAAGAAGCATTGGTAATTTTTAAGTGACATAGATGCTTCTACGTCTTCATGGGACCACGTTTCTGTAATAGTGATTACATCAACACGACTGTCCAGTTCATCCAGCAAATATTCTAGTTCGGTGAGTTTGTCATTCAAGCTTCTCGCGTTAAAATAGAAAACTTTCAAACTGTGTTGGTTGGCAAAAGAAACATGACTTATTGAGCTTACAGTTTTTGTGCTCGGTTGGAACTGTAGCGGAAGGTTAGGATCACTTTGCGTATTCATTCAGTACTTGCAACGAAGTTATTTCGTTCACTTTTGATTTTTCTGTTTTCCTAACCAACAATCTTCCGTCCCGGAACCAAGCGAATTTTAATTTCCCGTTACGTTTCAGATCTCTTGCTTGTTTGAACAAGTATGTGTTACGTTTCGTCATCACTTCGTTGATGTAAATATTCATAATTCTAGTATTGTCGGTCGCCATGTTTATTATTGCCGTTGTTAACTCTTTTTTCTCTTTCTTTTTTGCCATAATTTCATCTCTCTGCTTCTTGTTGCACAATTTTACACAAATTGATGGAGGAAATTGGGACTTCGAGGACATGTTGTTTGGCGCCCTGAAGATTTCCTTCACATCATCACTTTTTAGACCCACTCCAATCGCTTGACAGACGCCAGCAGCGATTTTTACGAGGTCTTCATTTTCTGTTACAGGAACATTTGATATTTCGAATGATTTCTTCATCTTTTCCTGTTTTTGTCTATCGATTTCGATTTCACACCACTCTAGCTGCTTTCGTAGTTCATAATTATCATCGCGTAGTTGCTGCTGCTCGTCCATTAGAGTTTCAGTAGTTGTTCGCAGTTCTTCGAGGGTATTTTGGATCCCTCTTACTTCGGAAACGATTTCCTGCTGCCAACCAATTAGTTGGTCCAACTTAGTTTCTATCCTTGTTATTGTAACCTCTAGCCTAGACGAACTTGCAGCGGTATTCGTCACCAGTTGTGGACTAGACAATGGTTGTTCAGCCATGTTCAACGTACTACTTCTGCTTTTATTTCGGCTTTGCTAATAATTTGCTAAATTAAATTCTTATACTAAGTTAATTATCTACAGAAAACGGTGAGATACTTAAACTATCTTAAAGCTAAAACTTTCATAAATATCATACCTAAAGGTCTAACCTAAACTTGAACCACGTTGTAACCTATCAGAGATCAGGATCAGGGAAATAGTTCACCGGAGAATATCTTCCGGGTGTAAAATCACTAAACGTAAGTTTAAATTTTCTTATAAAGCTAAACTGGAAACTAACAATGTTCCGTAATGTAGGAATTTTATAATCCGTCAAAATATATTGGATCACGAAACCGGAAAAGTCCCTGCATTCATTCCCTATAAACGTTTTTGTTTAAGAGTAGTTTGTTCAACTGCTGTATAGCTAAAAGCAATGGAACAAGCGCTTGATAAGCAGTTTTACAACAAAAATGTTTCTTGGGTTCTCTCAACAACAGATGGGTTCAAATTTCATACCACTAACTCTGCTGAGGTCATCATCGCTATTAGCTCCATTACATCAAATACCATAGGACCAGATGTGGTACCAATAAAATTCGTTAGATGGATTTTACCTTCGATTGTAGAACCGATTACATATATTTTCAACTTTTTTTGGGATGATTTTTCGGCTTTGCAGTCGTTTGATAGCAGCTAAAACAACGTTTTGCTTCTAAAACTCCGACCGAAACGTCGGAGGTTGTCGGAACGTTGTTTTAGCTGCTATCAAACGACTGCAAAGCCGATAAATCATCCCAAAAAATATAGTTTCACAGTCGATAAGCATATATTCAATATATTTTCAACTTAATAATTTCCACCGGTATATTCCCACGTGCCTAGAAGACTGCCAAAATTGTACCAATTAGAAAAAAACCACGAGTCTCTAAGATCGACAATTTGCGACCAATTAGTATTTTATGCTCCCTGTCTAAAGCATTCGAGAAAATAATTAAACAACAAATAACAGCTTTTATCAGTGAATTCGATCTTCTTATCACATTTCAATCAGGTTTTCGAACTGACCATAGTACAACCATAACATTACTTAAAGTTCACGATGATATACACAAAACAATTCATAGAAAAGGTATAGGTATACTTCAGGGGTGTAGCCAGAAAAGTTTCTGGGGGGGGGGAAGTGTAGAACAATTTTTCTTCTGGGGGGGGGGGGGGGGGTTGAACCAGTGGCGACTCGTCCGCATGTTCAACCTGTTCATAGGACAGGCTAACAAAATTCAGCCCGACCAAATTTCGTTTGCACCGACGCATATGCAATGCAACATGAATTTAGTTTAGTTACGAAGCTGATGAGCAAACCGTTCAACACGACATTTGAACGTTTCTTTCGAGATCTCAATGTACAAGCATACCAACGCATTATTCCTGGTATTGATTCTTGATACTAAATTAGTACCAGGAACATAGTGTTGGTACGAAGGAGATAAAAAGAGAATGTGACACAGCTTTATCTCGAAAGCGCGGGCGCTTTATTGTCTCGTTCATCTTCTGCATTGAACAACTTACTACCACATATCCCAATGGCACGCGTTGATTCCATATTTTATTTAGTTAGGAAGCTAATGAACAAAACGTTCAACACGACGTTTGAACGTTGCTGTAGAGATTAGCACCAGGAATAATGTGTTGGTACGAAGGGGATTTGAAAATAGAGCGCGGTTGGCGATTTGGCATGCATTATTCGCAAAATTTTCTCATTAAGGAGACACCAAAAGTGGCTAACGTTATTGTGTTAGAGCGACACACACTGTACTGTACATCTCATGTGTTCGTTAAGAACCTAAACGTTTATTTGAATGTTGCATTAGTATTGGTAATATATGTCAAATGGCAGAGCTTGCAAACATAAACACAGTTTATCCGCAGCCAACCGCACCGACTACGAACATCCCGAAATATGGTTTATTTTCTTTATCAAGACATTCCGATTCATCTAAGATTTGCAGCAGCAATCTTATTGATCCTATGCATTCAATAAGATGGCTAATTAATCCGTTTGCATTGTTTATATTCTCTAAGCTTATCGATGCGGCAAAAGCAGAAAGCTCTTTAAAAGCTCATTGATGTGGTGAAACTTTCAGACCATGGTGCTGTTTTTTCGGAAAGCGCTAGTGCAACGAAATATGTGCGCAACCAAATATCTATTAACCAATTCCAGATTATACGTTTTTTGAACACGTAATGATCTATATGATCCGTTGAATTTATTTTCCATTAGTAATTACGTTTTGTTGAGCGTTTGTTGATATATACCGGGTCGATAAATGGAATGACAAGATTTAGGAAATTCGAACAGCACTGGGAGCACTGATTATGTGCTCTGCCAATACATACGCATTTTTAAGGCACAAAACAATACATGCATCGAACGGTAGCCATTTATCCAGCCATCTTTGAGCCATTTTCGGTTTCCCCTTAACTCGTTCATTTTTAGCATTGAACAACTTACGCATATTGCTTCTGGTGCTGGTGCGTGTGATATGCGCGCATCGCAGTAAGGTGGTAATTCTTGAATTTGGTTCAATAGATAAATTGAACGAAAAGTTTTCGGTTCGTCATTAAAATTCAGAGACGAGTTTGCTGTTAAAGTAAACCGTCGTATTCCGTGGCTATTTAAATAAATAGGGATATTCACGTAGCGCTTGCTATGTTGCGAATACGGAGTATTGCATACTTATACTGTCGCTACTCGCATAACAGTTCCATCTCCATAGAAACTCGAACTGCAATGCGAATTGCGGAAGTATATACACGAAATACACCGTTTACGCAACATGGCAAGCGCTACGGTGAAACCCCCTAATGTTTGTTTTATGATTAAAATATAGAAATGCGATAATAAAAAAAGCTGCGTATTAATTTGGTTTTTTCGCTGGTTGAACAGGTAAGCTAAACCCCCACGAGTCCACGAGTCGCCACTGGTTTGAGTCATATTAATTAACAATCCGGAAAAATCTACGCGGGTCTGCGTCTCTTAAATATAACTTCCTCGTTTCTTCCTATTAGCGTTAAAATTAGGCTTTTTAATACGTTATTATTGCCTTATTTAATTTATGGATCAGATTGTTATATGCTTCTGTCAGAGCAATTGGCAGAATGCGCGTTGTCCTAAACAGTTGTGTACACTGGATGTTTGGATTGTCGAGATATTCACATGTTACACATCTTCAACATAAACTGCTTGGCTGCCCCTTCTCAGAGTTTTTGAAAGGGCGCATTTGTATGACGCTGTTTAAAATAGTTAATGCAACGCGACCAAATTACTTATCACAAAAGATTCAACCTTTTCGAAGTAGTCGAGCGTGAAATTTTATTATAGTACCATTCAATACATCTCATTATGGCAATACATGTTTTGTACGAGGCATTGAAATGTGGAACCTTCTTTCTAACAATATTAAGGAAATTTCGTCCTTACCAAAATTTTGTAAAGAATGTATGCCATGGCATAGCAGATAGAGACAGACAGTTACTTATAAGTAGTTAGGTTAAAGTGAACTCAGAAACTTTTAGTAGTAAAATTATAATGATTAAAACGAAAAAGTTTTTCCGAATGCAGAAATTGAAGCCCGATTTAATGCACCTGTTGGTGAAAGGAACCTTTGTTATACTATCCATACCATGATTTGTCATTTGAGATAGAATTCGACACGTCTTCGGAACAGACCTTTTGAAAAAACTATGGTTATCTAAGTTATCTAAGGGGGGGTCACCACTGGAAAGTCCAGAAACTCGTATGTTTTCAGGAGATTTTTACCTTCATTTACCTTCATGTTGAGCCCAAAGAATTTTTCGATACGTGGTATCATTGAAAATCTATACCTATAAAGAAGGATTTCTGTCTGTCTATCCTGTGTTCCTTATAGAATCAAAAACTACTGAACCAATCGGCGTGAAAATTTGCATGTAGAGGTTTTTGGGGCCAGGAAAGGTTTTAGTGATGGTTGAAGACCCCTCCCCCCACTAAGAGGGGGGGCTCCCATACAAATGAAACACAAATTTCTGCATAACTCGAGAACTAATCAAGCAAATAGAACCAAATTTGGCATGTGGGTGTTTTCGGTGACAAGAATTTATTTTAGGGTAATCTGAGACCCCTCCCCTCTTTATAAGGGGAATTATAACTCCTCTCCCCTTTAAGAGGGGGGGTTTCCATACAAATTTCCTCATAACTCGAGAACTAATCAAGCAAATGGAACCAAATTTGGCATGTGAAGGTTTTCGAGGGCAAGAAAATTTTCTATGTTGAATTAGGACCCCTCCTCACTTTAAGAGGGGGGGCTCCTGTACAAATGAAATACCAATTTCCTCATAACTCGAGAACTAATCAAGCAAATGGAACCAAATTTGGCATGTGTGTGTTTTTGAAGACAAAATTTTTTTCTATGATGAATTGAGACCCCTCCCCTCTTTATAAGAGGAATTATAACTCCTCTCCCCTTTAAGAGGGGGGACTTCCATACAAATTTCCTCATAACTCGAGAACTAATCAAGCAAATGCAACCAAATTTGGCATGTGAAGGTTTTCGAGAGCAAGAAAATTTTCTATGGTGAATTAGGACCCCTCCCCACTTTAAGAGGAGGGGCTCCTGTACAAATGAAATACAAATTTCCTCATAACTCGAGAACTAATCAAGCGAATTGAACCAAATTTGGCATGTGTGTGTTTTTGGAGACAATTTTTTTTTCAATGATGAATTGGGACCCCTTCCCACTTTAGGAGGGGGGGTCCTATACAAACGAAATACAAATTTCCTCATAACTCGAGAACTAATCCAGCAAATGGAACCAAATTTGGCGTGTAGGTGTTTTTGGAGGCAAGAATTTTTTCTGTGATGAATTAGGACCTCTTCCCACATTAGGAGGGGGGGCTCCAATACAAATGAAATACAAATTTCCCCATAACTCGAGAACTAATCAAGCAAATAGAACCAAATTCGGCATGTGGAGGTTTTTGGAGGCAAAAATATTTTCTACGGTGAATTAGGATCCTTCCACACTTCAAGAGGGGGGGCTTCTACACAAATGAAATACAAATTTCCTCATAATTCGAGAACTAATCAAGCAAATGGAACCATATTTGGCATGTGGGTGTTTTTGGAGGCAACCATTTTTCCCATGATGAATTAGGACTTCTTACCTTTTTAGGAGGGGGGGGGGGGCTCCCATTCAAAGGAAATACAAATTTGCTCATAACTTTAGAACTAATCAAGCAAATGGAACCAAATTTGGCATGTGAGAGTTTTAGATGGCAGAATTTTTTTTCTGTGGTGTATTACGACCCCTTTCCCTTTTAAGAGGGTGGGCTACCATACAAATGAAATACAAATTTCCTTCTAATTTGAGTACTAATCAAGCAAATGGAACCAAATTTAGCATGTAGGAGATTTTTGAGTCTTGAATTTATTTTATGATAGTTAGAGACCTCTCACCCCTGTGGTAGGGGGATATGGACTCTCATACAAATAAAACAGAAATTTTTGCGAAACTCAAAAACTAATCCAACTCGAGAAATTCGAGACTCTTCCATAAAACATTAATCAATAACAAGACCACAAAAACTATCTATAGTAACACTAGATCATTCAGGACGAGCCGGTCGCGAGTGTTGCCGGTGACCCGCCGTCGAAAGCGCCGCCCACTGGGGGGCTTGCAAAACTCGAGAAGTGACAAAGATCATTCGAGATTCATGATTTATGTACAACACAGGTTAATTTGTGGCAATACGAAGTTTGTCGGGTCAGCTAGTTTACAATAAAAACTGTGGGATCACCTGAAGGGGAAGTGCATCGCTGTGCAATAGATAATTTAAACGCGCTTTCCTCAAAACCATGTTTTGTAGCAGCTGTACGTGTATGTCAGTATGTAGAGGACCGATTTGGCCGAATTTGTTTCGACATGTAAAAATAAATTATCTACATTGTGACGTAAATAGCCGTATTTCGATATTTTTTAATTTTTGCTGCCTTTTTAAACAAATCGTTACATTTCGCAAACAGTAAGAGATAGATAGTTACTATGTACAGCAAAGTTGCTTATTTTACTCCGTTCTTCAACTTTTGTGAAGACACTGTATTTTTCAGGATGCATTTAAAAAAAATTTTATCACCCTAAAGCCAAGTCTCCACTATAGAGTTTTTCATGTAGAGCTAGAGAAAAATCTCATGTAGAGTTAGGTAGAGTAGTGTATACACCCTGTAGAGCTCACTGGTATAGCTCTACAGCAACTCTACAGGAGAGTTCTCTATTACAAAAAACTATAAAGTGTATACACGTTCGTTTTGTGTTTGGTAGAGCTCTACATATACTCTACACTTTATCTAACCTGCTAGATAGAGCTGTAGAGAACTCGGTAGAGAACGATTTCGTTTTTGAAACTATTTCGCAATATGACGCCATATTTTGCTGATGCAACCGACGCAAACAAATCGCGCATACATATACGCGCATATGAAGTGTGTATATAAGATGAATGTCAAACATTTCTTTATTTTTCATAGAAATGGAAATGGAAATTTAATTGAAAATTATATTCTTCTATGAAATTAGAAGAAAACGGCCTTTCAGTATCCGGAAAAGAAATTTTTCATTCAGAAAGGCCTTTCTTTTGATATAATTGATGGTTGGGGTGGTTCTAATTTTCGCAATAATTGTAAAACTAATTTTTAATAATTTTAATAATTAACTAATTTATTTTAAATAGGTTTTTCGTTAGTTTTGTTATGCCTAGTAGGGTGGTTCTCATTTTTATCAAAACCGTGATACATTGAAGTCTATTTTGCGCGGGTTTTCAGCACGACTACCTAACCGGCGCTACTACAAAATGTAAACAAACCGAGTGAGAGTTATTTTCTGCTCGACTAGCATAGTGAAAAGAACCCTCACTCGGTTTGTTTATATTTTGCAGTTAAGTCTTTTTGAAAAACTGGTACCGAGATTTTCTGTTTCAAATGAGCCGATTTGATATCGCGTTGAGCAATCCAGTCGAGCAGGCGTGTCAAACCGTCGAATCAAGCAGTCGAGTCAAGCAAATGAGGCGTGCAGTCGAGTCGACCAGTTGAATCAAGCTGTTCAGTCAAGTAGTACAATCGAGCAGTTAAATCGAGTAGTCTAGTCAAGAAGTTGAATTGAGCAGTCGAGTCGAGCAATTGAGTCGAGTAGCCGATTCGAATAGTCGAATCGAGCAGTTGAATCGAGGTTCAGTCGAACAGTTGAATCGAGGTTCAGTCGAACAGTTGAGTCGAGTAGTCCAGTCGAGAAGTTTAATCGAGTAGCCTGGTTGAGAAGTTGAATCGAGCAGTTGAGTCGAGCAGTATTATTAGAGAGTCCAGTCAAGCAGTTCAATCGACCAGTTCAGCCGAGCAGTCAAGTCGATCAGTCCAATCGAGCAGTGGAATTCAACAGTCCAGTTGAGCAGTTCAGTTGAGCAGTTCTGTCGAGCAATCAAATCGAGCAGTCTAGTCGACCAATCCAGCCGAGCAGCCTAGTCGACCAGATGAGCAATCGAGCAGTCCAGCAGTCGACCAGTAAGGTGACTGAGAATAGAGCCCATGCTACGAAAGCATGACGTCTTGTCATGTTTTGCGTAATTTTGCGATCATTGTGTTTACAACATTACAACCACCCTACCTGTCAATTATTACCAAAAAACGGCCTATCATAATGCAAAATTACTTTCCTGGATAATAAAAAGCTACCTCATATAATTTCACTTAAAAATAAAATATTCACTTGAATTTCCATTTGGCCTGTGAATGTGCTATATTTCTGACATTTATCTTACGCACACTTTGCTGTACATACGTAGGTACACAATTTGTTCGCCGCAGTTGCATCAGAAAAATATGGCGTCATGTTGCGAAATCGGTTCAAAAGCGAAATTCTTCTCTACAGCTCTATCTAGCAGGTTAGATAGAGCGTAGAGCTCTACCAAACGCTATGTTGACGTAGTGTTTGGTTGAACTCTACGCTCTACAGTTTCCCCAGTGGACACACCCCGTAGAGTGCGTGGTAGAGCTCTACATAGAATTTCTCTACGGTTTCTCTAGGTAGACTAGTAAAGTGGTAGAGATGCCTTATAGTGTATACACAGCTGGTAGAGTCTCTACGCTCTACGCTTTTTACTCTACCAAAATAACTCTATAGTGGACACTTGGCTTTAGATTGGGCGTTTAATTTGGAAGTTAGGACGTATGTAACACAATAAAATTTACAATTATGTACATATAACGATTTTATCCAGATAAATCAGATTTCAATAATTTAAGTATCAAAGGAGAGGTCTTAACGCTCTGAACATATCTGTCAAATTTAACGAGAAATGGTTTTATCGGTCAAAAGTTTCTTCTTCTTCTTCAGCAGCATAGAGCCGGGGTGGCTCGTGCTGTTTCAAGCACTCGTCTCCATTCAACTCGGTCTTGGGCCACTCGTCGCCAATTTCCTAGTCGTCTCAGAAGTCGCAAATCGCTTTCGACCTGGTCGAGCCATCGTGCACGTTGGGCCCCCCTGTTCCTGGTGCCGGTGGGGTTGTTGAAGAGGACCGTTTTCGTCGCACTGTCGTCCGGCATCCTTACTACGTGTCCGGCCCACCGTAGCCTGCTAACTTTCGCTAGACGTACGATGGGAGTCTCCCCAAGCAGTGCCTGTAGCTCGTGATTCATACGCCTCCGCCACTCTCCGCTTTCAGTTTGTACTCCGCCAAATATCGTCCGCAGCACTTTCCGCTCAAACACGGCAAGGGCGCGTATGTCCTCCGTAAGCAGCGTCACGGCTTCAAGTCCATAAAGAACTACCGGTCTAATAATGGTTTTGTACATTGTTAGCTTCGTGCGGCGGCGTATGCTTCCTGATCGTAGCGTTTTACGAAGGGCAAAGTAGGCCCGATTTCCCGCTTGGATGCGCCGCTGGATCTCCTTACTAGTGTTGTTGTCCGCGGTCACCAGCGATCCCAAATACACGAACTCTTCTACCACTTCTAGTTCGTCGCCGTCAACGGTTACCGTCCGTGGGAGGCGCGCATTTGTTTCCTTTGAGCCTCTTCCTTTCATGTATTTGGTCTTCGACGCATTTATTTTTAGCCCAATTCTCCTAGACTCCGCTTTCAGTCTGGCGTAGATTGCCTCCGCCGTCGCAAAGTTCCTGGCTATGATATCGAAGTCATCTGCAAAGCCTAGAAGTTGGCTACTCTTGGTAAAAATCGTGCCTCTCGTCGGATCACCCCCTCAAGAGCGATGTTGAACAGCATGCAGGATAGACCGTCACCTTGTCTCAACCCTCGTCGCGTCTCGAAGGGACTCGAGAGTGTCCCAGAGATGCGTACGAAACACATCACTCGATCCAATGTAGCTCTGATCAGTCGCGTCAGTTTGTCCGGAAAACCGTATTCGTGTATTATCTGCCATAGCTTGTCTCGATCGACTGTATCGTATGCTGCTTTGAAATCGATAAAGATGTGATGCGTGGGCACGTTGTACTCCCGACATTTCTGCAAGATCTGTCGGACAGTAAACATTTGGTCCGTAGTTGCGCGAGCCCCCATGAAACCCGCCTGATAATTCCCTACGAAACCTTGTGCTATCGGTGACAGCCGGCGTAACAGGATCTGGGAGAGTACCTTGTAGGCGGCGTTTACCAGCGTAATACCACGATAGTTGCAGCAGTCTAGCCGATCACCCTTTTTGTAGATGGGACAAACCACTCCTTCCATCCATTCCTCCGGTAGCTTTTCCTCCTCCCAAATCCTCGAAATAACCCAGTGTAGAGCCTTTGCTAGCGTTTCCCCGCCATGTTTATAAAGCTCTGCCGGTAGGCGGTCCTTCCCAGCGGCTTTATTGGTCTTCAGCAACCTGATTTCTCGTTTGACTTCTTGGAGACCAGGTGCTAGGACATCACTATCTTCCATGGGCGCTCCTAGGTTAATTTCCGTTCCGCCTCCTTCTGCGACTTCGCCATTGAGGTGTTCATCGAAGAACTGCTTCCACCTGTCGACCACCTCGCGCTCGTTTGTAATTAAATTCCCTCCCTCGTCCCTACACATGTCAGGTTTCGGTGTGTAGCCCTTCCGAGTTTGGTTCACCTTCTCATAAAACTAGCGCGTGTCATTAACTCGGAATAGTTGCTCTAATTCTTCACGATCTCTGTCCTCCTTTTGGCGCTTTTTTCTCCTCAGGATCGTGGTCAACTGGTTCCTAGCTCGTCGGTACTTGGCCAGGTTCTCTCTAGTGGCAATACTTAGATAATTTTTCCAAGCGTTTTTTTTCTCTTCCACCGCTTGTTGGCATTCCCCATCAAACCAATCATTTTGTGTACTCCGAGGCTCAATACCTAGTGCCGCGGTAGCGGCCTCTCCGATGGCCGAGCGTATTCTGCCCCAACCGTCTTCGAGGTTTGAAGCACCTAACTCCTCGGAAGAAGGCAGTGCCTCATTCAGTACTCGCGCGTAGTTCTCGGCAGCTTGTGGGTTATCTAGCTGCCTGATGTTCAGCCGAGGAGGGCGGCTTTGACGTGTCCGGTATACGGTGGACAGCTTTGAGCGCACATGTACTGCTACTAGGTAATGGTCAGAATTAATATCCGCACCCCGACGGGAGCGTACGTTCGTGATGTTAGAGAAGAACCGGCCCTCTATGAGAACGTGGTCAATTTGGTTCATTGTACGTTGGTCAGGTGATCTCCAGGTGGCTTTGTGGATATCCTTGCGCGGGAAAAAGGTACTTCGGATCACCAGGCCTCGGGAAGCTGCGAAGTTTATACATCGTTGGCCGTTATCGTTTGTGTCGGTGTGCAGGCTATGGGGTCCTACCACCGGTCTATACATTTCTTCCCTACCGACCTGGGCGTTCATATCCCCGATGACGATCTTGATGTCCCGTGACGAGCAGCTGTCGTACGTAGCCTCCAGCCTCGCGAAGAACGCTTCTTTCTCATCGTCGGGTCTACCTTCGTGCGGGCAGTGCACGTTAATGATGCTATAATTGAAGAAACGGCCCTTTATCCTCAATACACACATTCTCTCGTTGATCGCCTTCCAATCTATCACGCGATCCTGCATTCCGCCCAGCACTACAAAGCCCGTTCCCAGTTCGTTGGTAGCGCCACCGCTCTGGTAAAACTGGGCCTTTCCGCCACGGATCTTCCATACCTTCTCTCCTTTGCGACAGATTTCCTGCAGAGCTACGATGCCGAGTTTGCGGGGTTCCAGCTGTTCAATCAGCACCCGCTCGCAACCTGCGAAATTTAGCGATCTGCAGTTCCAAGTCCCGAGTCTCCATTCGTCGTCCTTATTTCGTCGCCTAGGTCGATGCCGAATATTCCGCTCCGAATATGCTTGAATGTTGTTAGTTTAGTTTAGTTTAGGTGTGTAGCCGTACTGGGGCAACACTACCGAGTCTCGCGATGGGGCTACCATCTCATAGTGCCGAGACGCACTATACCTCCTTCCCGGTTAGTATACGACCTTAGTTTCCACCGGGGTTGGTTACCCGATCTCCGCTAAGGTTGCTCGTATTCCGGCTGGTACCACGAGGAGGTCGGGATCGGAGTTGCTGGATAAGAGGCTAACGACCACTATGGGGTCTATATTCCGCATTATCTAGACGTTTACCAACCCGGTCAAAAGTTATTTGATAAAAATTTGATGAAATTGTTTAAGAAAACTTTACTGACATGAATCAAAGAGAATGCACAGCGGGGCCAAAGCTCAAAAACACTAGCGTAAAAAATCATGATTTTTCAAGGGGTGTGTCTTTAGAGAAGTTTATTGAGCGCATCTTTTTACATTATTAGGGTAATCCACCTATTAGGGTGACACAAATTTTTCATATTTTTAGTGCATCCAAAACATAAAATGTCTTAACAAAAGTTGCAGAATATAGTAAAATAAGCAACTTTGCTGAATAAAGGAACTGTTTATCTCTTAGTAGTTGCGAAATATATTGATTGGTTTAAAAAAGCACTTAAGGACTCTACTCTGTAAAGTCGTCAAATAATGGAATTGCGTAATTTTGTCAGATGTTGGAATTAAAGTTAAGTGTTGCGTTTTCTATTTGAATATGTATTTTGTAATTTTTGGATGCAAAAATAGTGATTATTATACCGTTGGCAACTGAGTGCGTGAATACTCACTAGAAATCACTTATTTTGTGGAAACCAACGGAGTATCGGTGAACGGATTTGAATGAAGATTTCGAAACATAAGGTGAATGCTTAAATTGTTTCCTAGCAATAATTGAAAATTCGAAAAATTATCAAAATGGCAGCCTTTTTTTAAAATCGATTTTTTTCAACATTCTATAGTAGCGTTGGCTCCTCAAATCTCAATAACTGACCATTTACTTTGCATGCGATTTTTTATTGCTTTCGTTAGAAAGACACATTTTCCCCTAAGCTATTCAGTATATTAAATGTAAAATAGTATATTAAATACGTATTGATAATATCTGAGGCAACGTTAACAAGAGTTGAATTATGTTCCGAAGACTTATCGATTTCTTACTCAAATGACAAATAAGATGATTTAACAAAGGTTCCTTTCACCAATAGGTGGCTTTAATCGGTTTTTTATACCAGTTTTTGATTTTGCAGTCTTTTCCACTTATTTTAATACAGTGGAATTTCGAATTTGGTATGGTTCAATTTTGGCATGCCTCGATTTTGCAACAAAAGTATCCGTTTTTGGCAATACAAAATATTTCACTTCCAAAAATATGCTTAAATATCGGTCAGTTTCCGCATACAAGCTTTAAATGACAACCAAATGATGCCCTCAGTGTGTTCATGAAAAAAAGTTGGCAGTTATAGAATGTTTTGAACAATCTTATTTTTATTGCCGTAGGACGTCTTACCTTACGTTGCAAATAACTTATTTGCACCAGACGGATGGCTCTAGACGGACTTTTTAAACATAAAATGGTTGCAATCGTTGATTAAAACTATTTAGTCAATTTCTAACGCATTTACATTCAATTTTTTCATATCAAAAAAGGGTCTCAATTTTGGCAACATAAGCGGAGCGCATATGTTGCCAAATTCGAAATCCTACTGTACTAATTTAGTAATGATCGGACCACGAGAAGTGGCCGAAAAACGATCATACACATAACCATTCCAGTGCGACGTAAAACAACCTCGACCGAATAAAACGCCGCTCCTGTAAAAACACTATTTTCAAACTGCATGTACCTTTTCTCAGAAACTACACAACGTATGCAATTAACTTGTCTTGTGACAAACACCTTATGTTTGATAAATTAATATCACACATGCATTAGTTGAAGCATATACCTCAATGAACAAGAAAAAAGCTATTACATTGTGCTTAGCTGCGCGACTAATGGAGTGTCTACCCTACTGTGACAAATACGACTTTTAACTTACACTTAAGAATGTATTTACAGTTAATCCTCATGGATTAATGCAATTGAATACAAAAAAATATATTCAAAAAATATGCATGGTGAAAGCTATGTCTAATTGTCCCCCGCGTCTCTGTGTGTCACCGTTGCTAATGAAAAATAGTGAACTAGCGGACAATGTTTTTTTATTAACTCTTAGGTATTACTATGTGATGCCATGCAGTAATTTTAGTTTTAATTTAATATGTATTTGCTGTTGAACATCACTTAAAAATGTTTGCAAAAAAATTTACGTTGACCCCCTAAAACTAATTTTTGTTGAAAAATATATTAAAAAATCACCAAATTGTTCTCAAACTACATTACGTGATGTTGGTTCACAAACTTCACTTTCCATGTAAATATCATGAATCTTGTTTTATGACTTAGCTATTCCCGTTGACTCACTGTTGACTACTCTCGCATACTGTTAGAATAATGTCAATGTTAATTAAGGTGCGACTTATTCATTTTTGATCAATGTTACTTCTGTCGCCATCCTAATATTTGTGGGGTGTGGTCAAAGTTTCTTGGAAACATCGGGCAACATAGCAACATTAAATGTTGGGAAAATTACAAAAACAAGTTACATGCTACATGTTGTCAGTTTTTAGATAGTAAAACTACTTGCTAATACAGTTTCAAGTTTTGGGTGTATGAAAATTTATTGTAATTGTAATTTATTTCATTGTCTCGATATTGGAGTTTATGGCATACGCGAAATACCGTGGACCCCCGTTCGTTTGACCGTTTTTAATCTGAACACTTTTTAATTTGAACCCCGTTGGTTTGCACGACGTGCAAATTAAAAATGGTTCAAATGTCATTCTCAATATGACATCATTCGCTTATGCAGACAATGCACATAAATAAGATTTGTTTGTACAGATCTACACACTTAACAAAAAGCACCGAATTCGGTAAAATTTTACCGAATTATAAACAGCTGAATGTTCGGTAAAAATTTCGATGGTGCCAAACGACGTTTACAGATCATTAGTAATGTTTGGTGCAATAAAAAATTTTACCGAACGTTCAGCTGTTTCACAGATTTCGGTAAATTTTACCGAATCGTTTAAGTGTGTAGCGTGTTTATTCTGTTTTACAATGCGTTTTCCCAACGATAATGGTAGAAATCTGTTCGGAGACTGAAATATTCGCTGCTTGCAACTGTCAACTGAATCAAACCACCAAAACAATAATAAAGAACAGGGCAGCCAGTTGACACAAGCTCCAGCATATTTAGGGTTACCAGTTGTTCAAATTAAAAGCTAACCCCGTTAGTTTGCATGAGGAATCGTTCAAACGAACGGGGGTCCACTGTAATTTCTGATTGGATTTTTAACGGCTAAACATTTAATTATGGATAAAATACACCAATGTTGCAAGTTGTAGTATAATCGACTACAAATAGTTGTTGTTTTAGTTGTTGTTTTATTCGTCAAGCATTTGTAGACTACATACAATAATATTACAATGTTTACTTATATACTATACATTATTCCTATGGCTAAGTCGTAGTTTAATCGACACGTTTAGTTGATAATCGAGTCCGACGTGATTTCGTACAGCTACACCCAAAACTTGAAACTATTACTTTAAAAGGAATAACGAAAAAAATTTCTTTTAGTAACAACTTTGTTACTTAAAGAGTAATAGCGTGCGTCGCTGGTTGAATAATAACATATACTAATGCACATTGTATACATTATACAGCCCAACTGTTTGCTGTTTGCGCCTGCGCTTTGATTTACATTCATAGCATGACTGTTGGATAGCACTCAATACAAAAACTCTGAATGTGAATGTGCGTTCCCAAGTAACCAAGAGTTCGAATAATGGTGTCTAACAAGGGTTAAACAGCTTTATGTATATTAATCTATAACCTGCTAAGCAGCGTCACTTTTAAGTAATTAACCGAACTTTCAAGCTGTCTTGGGTTCGCTGCATAGAACGCTAAGCAGCTTCAAAATAAACTGTCAAAAACTAAGAAAAAACAAATTTAGCAGCACTTCTATGTACTATTTTTATACTGCTACCTGACTTCTATATTCGTTGCATTTGCCTGCTGTTGGGTTTGAACCCGGGTGTTCCGCGTTGTAAACCTATCCCGATCCACTGCGTCACCTTTGTCGTATACAAGCGATGTGAATTTTGCCAATGAGTTGTTCTTAAGTAAAAGTTAGTTTTAGAACTTGCAGCAGCTTTATGCAGCGCGAGTTAATTATAGAACATAAAGTTTGGAACCAGGCAATTAACTATAGTAGTGAGATACCGATATATATGCTACACAACACAACAGAATAATGAAGAGCATTGCATTCTAATTTATATTTGTAATTAGAAATGTGCGAGGATCATTATTATTAGATTGTGGCGAGGATTAAATTTATTCAAGTGAAATAAAAATAATCAATCTCAAATAGTTTTAGGTTCTGCTGGTTTCATCACCAGAAATATAAACAAAAAAGCAGCACGCAGAACTTGTTAGCAACTAAAGTTACTTCAGAACTTCATGTAGCATCCTAATAGCTTTGAAGTATCTATGAAGTACTCACAGCACTTCTTAAAGCATTTAGTTCCACATATACTTGATATACACTACTAATCAGCAAGAAAGTTCCACGGAACTGAATCTGAACTAATTATGAACTTTCGAGTTCACGTGTCAAGTAATATTCGAACTTTTGGTTGCTTGGGTTGTAAGTTGAATTTGCTAACCGTTACCGTTTGCATCGGGGGACTAGCAGCCCTATTCCTTCCTATAACAAATTACAGCAACCGCGGGCCGTATTCGAACGAAAATTATTCGGCTGAAAACTATCATCCGGAACTGTCTGTTGTTTTTTTTATTGTAAAGATGATGACAGCATTACCATTTGTGCTATCATCAAAACATCTAAGCAACCATGTGCTACTCGTACTGACAGGAGCATCAGATGGGACATAACAGAGAGCAACGTGACCGACATTTGAAAACACTTTTTCACCAGCTTTTCAAAAGGGCCAATTTGAAAATGTTAATAAACCGAGTTGGGGTTTTTTCCTATGCTATCCCAGCAGAGAATAACCCTTACTCGGTTTGTTTACATTTTGCAGATTGGTCCTTTGAAAAGTCGTTGCCGACTAGCAATATGTTCGATGTTAGCTGCAAAATATGGCTGCCTGCTAGCTCCCTGGTTTGCATCTGTAAAGTGCGGGCGTATTGGTAAGTTTTGTTTGCGTATTCCAATACGAAAGAGTAAAACTGCGCGGCCAGAATTTCTGGGCAAAAAGCAACTAATTATCCACTATCGGATATTTTGAAAACCATGATTGTTTACTGAATTGCAGTATATTTTTCCAGCTAAAGTACAACGTTAAACGAGTAAACGAGAAATTGTTCTATTGAGCCATATGAATAAAACAATTTGCATTGCTTTTATTGTGTAAGCCTTACGGAAGAAGCAAAGCAAACTATTTTATTTTTACCAGCCATTGAATTCTAGAATATAGTTCTGCTTAGAAAACATAAACGTAGCTTATTTTCAAACATAGCTTAGAAAACATAGCTTATTTTCAACCATCCGCTCTAAAAAAAAATGAATTGATATGCAAACGAATACTAATTTCCATAAGTTAAACAAACTAGCAGCTCTGGTCATGACAAACATGTAATCGGTTTCAATTATAGGGTTCATCTACCAGTTATGGACCCTTTTCATATTATGAACCCAGGCATATATTTTTTTCTAGCTTATAATTAGTTTTGTATATATTCGGCTTGAAACAGGATAAAGTTAACATCAAATACACTTTAATTTATAAATTTATTTACTAATAGTTTATTTATTTTCCGAGTTCGCGATTCCGCGCGAACGGGTTTTCCGCTCTGCGAAGGAACTCAAACAATCGGATTAAGCGCCACCTCCGTAGAGGGCCGATTATCGTGTTTTGCCCGGCAGGAGTTCGGCTTCAGGGCGGATTCTGGACAACGTACGGACAACAGGGCCAACAAAATATTTTTAAACAACCTGTAAGAAATTTCCGCTAAACTAAAAGAACGCCAAAAAGTTTTCTATCACAATCCGTCGTTCGGCCAGTTAACAAATCCACCACTCACGTGTATCATCACGGGCACAACTCCTAGATCAAAATCGTGATTTGCTTCGTAAGTGGGTGGAGGGGATTAAGATTCCCGAGCAATCCTATCTCGGAGTAAAAAGGAGAAATTAATCGGTAACTGGACGAACGGGAACGTGAAGAATCCTTTGGACCTAATCAATCATTCAGGCAAGGGAAGTCAGCACTATTTACGGGGAAAAACACTTTTTCAATTTCAAAAAATACATGTTGCGCATGGTGCTATATTTCTACGGTTGGTTACATCGACTAGGCCACTCAATTGGTTTTCATTCCCCTATTCTGCTCTACCTATCGTGTGCGGTTATCTTCTAGCTTTGCTTCTATCGATTGTTAACGTGCTGTGTGCTTCATTTCGTAAAACTGTTCAAATGATCATGCGCATGTCATACAAAAGGTTTGAGTACTCACTGACCGAATCGAAGAATTGGATGGCGGCTACGCTGCGGCGTGACGATAGCGTCGTCGGCTGACTACCGAAGATGGCGACGTCGTACCCCGAAACACGGAGCGATGGCGATGGTTTCGTTCAGAGGCCGAAAAATAGCAATAGCGTCGAAAAAACGTACTTCCGGTGCAGCCGGAATGGACTTATGTAGACGGAAGCCCAATTCTGAGCCAAAACGGCTAAGCGAACCTGGTTTCGCTATGTAGGAACTCGTAGACGGCGAGATGATGACTTCAGCGTGGTTCAATCCGTCGATAGAACCGAAACAGCTGCAGTAACTGGCAATAAAAAGCCGTTTGAACGACTGTTCAAACGAATTTTAAAATTCGGCCTTTTAGCACACTATTTAGCAATTTACCTTTTTGCCTAAATTTCACTCGCACATGATTCCGCACAAACTAAATAGCTTTCTAGTTGCAATTAACTAAGGGAAAAAGAAACTTCCAATAATTAACTAAGACTTTAAACTCTTCACGTTCATTACCTAATATTCAAATATTCGCGATCACGCACGGAACAAACTCTCGCACTACCACTTAAATCCACGAACCAGGTCAAATTCATTTTGTAGTTGAATAAGACCCTCAGTTAAATAGTGAGTTTTAATCTTTGGGACATTTGAAAACTGGGGAACATTATCTAACCGGAGCAAGATAGCGACATTTCCAAACAACAGATTGTATTAGAAAAGAATTCTTTGTTCTTCCGGACTAGCATCTTTTTTCCGTTTAGATCTTTTAAAAATATGGCCCTTAGAACCGCACTCGCAACCGCAACCGCATATCGCACTTAGAACCGATCCTAAGAATCCCCCCTCTAAGCGAACTTTTGCCAGACGAAGAAAATATCGTGAACTTACGAAGCAAGCGGCCGGCTTATCTAATTGCTCTCACCGATTAAGATTCACGCATGATTATTCTGAGAGTTAGTGCGCACAGCGGCTGCACACTGCGTGCTTATGCGTTCGCTATAAAAAAGGTTCGTGTACAAGATATTTATTTGCATGCATGCGTCTTGTGCTGATTTAAACAACTTATACAAATTTCGTGATGGAAGTTAGTGTTATTTATACTACTACAATAGTGAACCAGAATATTTATACGATTTTGGTGAAGTATACGAATTATATAAGAAAAATGGAAATTGTAACTCTAAATTACTAAGAAGTTTACTAAAAAATTATATTTATACTATTTATGTATTTGAGAATTGTGACCATGTTACAATGTATAAATGTCAATATTTTCACCAAACGAATATTTTTAGAAGGGGAAAGTCGCTGAGAACATTGTGCTAGGCACCTTCCAGGGAACGATGTCTTACATAATTCAGCTTATTAACACTAGATATACCAGCATTTTAAATATACCTATTTATACCAAAACCAGTCAAAATGACTTGTGGATAAGAAACGGTTGGTGAACGACTGAATAATGTGCAACACAGACCCTAAAGTGGTCCTTAGCCTCTTATCCAGCAACTTCTATCTCCACCTCCTCGTGGTAGGGTAACCAACCTGTTTTGGACCTCATCTGCAGCTGTACATAATTTGGACACTCTCATTTGATTTTGCTGTAAGTGTCCAAATTATGTACAGCTGTGGTCCAAAATAGGTTGATTACCCTACCAGCCGGCATACGAGCAATCTTAGCGGAGATGTGGTAACCAACCCTGGTGGTAACTAAGGTCGTATACCGACAGGAAAGGAGGCACTGTCTTGTCTTCTAAAATATTACGAAAAATCAAGAAAATTCAACTCGAAACATTTAGCATGGACAGGCGATGAAACAAGGATTTGGAATGGATGCTTCCTACCTGGAACTGTAAAACCAAATTTCGTGGATGGCGACAGAATGTTGCTCGTTTAGTTAGAACCGCAAAAGTTCGACATTGTGGCACTACAGGAGATCTGTCGCAAAGGCGGGAAGGTTTGGGGGATCCGTGGCGGCAAGGCCCAATTTTGCCAGAACGGTGGAGCAACCAACAAGCTGGGAACGGGCTTCGTAGTGATGGGCAGAATGCAGGAGCGGGAGAGGATATGTGTGTTGAGGATAACAGGCCGCTTCTTCAACTACACCATCATAAACGTGCACTGGCCACTCGAAGGTAGACCCGACGACGAGAAAAAAGCGTTCTATGTCCAGCTGGAGGCAACATACGATAGCTGCTCGAGTGTTCGCCACGGGATATCATCGTCATTGGGGACATGTACGATCAGATCGACAGGGAAGCAATGTATAGTGATAACGGCCAGCGATGCATCAACTTTGCAGCTTCCCGAGGCCTGGGGATCAGAAACACATTCTTTCCCCACATAGATCTACAAAACTACCAGGAGATCACCTGACCAACTAACATTGAACCTAATCGACCATATTTTCATCGAAGGTCGGGTTTTCTCGAACGTCACCAGCGTACGCTCCCTACGGGGTACGGATATCGACTCAGATCATTACCTTGTAGCAGCACACGTGCACTCAAAATTATCGACGGTATAAACCTCACGACAAAGCCACCCTCGGTTAACCCTTTATAAGGCCGTGGCGATTATATTGCCACCACCGAAAAATATTTGTTTTGCTTCTATAATGACATCAATATAATTATAGGAGCTAAATAAAAAATTTTTGTTGGTGGCAATATAGTTGCCACTGCCTTATAAAGGGTTAAACAATCGATAATTAGACAACCCGGAATGTGATGAGAACTACGCGCATACTATGCGCCTTCCTCTGTGGCCAGGTGCTTCGACCCTCGAAGATAAATGCAGCAGGATACGTTCGGCCATCAGTGAGGCCGCAAAACGCCAGAAGGAGAGCTAGGACCACTATTTCAGGCTAGTGAAATGCGCAAGTTCTATGAGAAGGCGAACCGATCTCGTAAAGGATACACACCGAGGCTTGATATGTGTAGGAACGAGCAGGGAAACCTGGCCACAAACATGCGCTCGTTGGTGGTTGGTGTTTGGAAGCAGTTCTTTGATAGGGATCTCAATTGCTGATATAGCAAAAGGAAATGGAGCAAAAGTCAACGTATGAGAGCCTAAGGGCGTTTCGACTTCCGATCTCAAAGAGATCCGGTGAGAAATCGGTCAACTGAAGAATAGAACCGCCGAAAAGGACCGACTCTCGACAAAACTCTACAAAAATATCCAATAACCATTAGGAATAACCAATTAGGCATTTCACTGAATAATTTCATGCTTCGGACTCGCCGTTCTCCCGAAATGCTACATTTCTTCTTAGAATCTTGCACCAGTCATTTTGACTGGTGCTGGTATAAATGGCAAAAACAAAAATTATATTTGTTACTAATATATATAAAGTAACATTAAGTTCATAAAATGTATTCTCTACTAATAGCTATAAAAGTCATAACATCGTTTCTAAAATCAAATGTTAGATGTTGCAGAAATTTCAAATTGAAATTGCACGACCAGTCAAAATGACTGGTCTGGTATATCTAGTGTTAATCACAATTGCGGTACATTCATTGCACAATTTGTTGCATACTGTGCACTCAAGTGACACCTTTTTGACGCCTAAACTTTAAAATCTTGGAATTTAGCAGCTTTGCCAATTTTTAACATTGTCATACTGAACAAGCGAGCACAAGTTTGAACTGATCTGAACCTTGCTTGCACAATAAGCTACAATTTAAACAAAATTGGCACGAATATGGTGCATAGTGTTCTAAGCGACTTATCATTGTATTTTTAGCAAAATCTATTAAACGATTTACAATGCAAAAGATGTCACATTTTGCAAATCTTCTCCATGTAAATACGTTAGTATTCTTGTAACAGATTCTGTTTGTAAGATTAATGTGAAAAATACAGCTCAACAATATGATATGACAATATTGTTAAAGATGTAAACATAACTTTTTAGGCATTTCGGGTAATCAATTAACTACCAACAATCAACTTTTCTCTCATAATAGAAATTAACTCAAGTACAAAAATGTCTTCTTCTGGTTATTATACCCTATAAGATGCAAACGGACAAAAGTGACGTCGATCTGTGAATGGATTCATGTGGTTTGAAAACTGGGAATAGGTTTCTAAGATCACAACTGCTTGATTTCGGCGCTAGTGTACACATACGCTAGCGCTAAATTTAGTTAGTGAAGAATAGAGTAATGAGCGAATATCAAGGGGGTCAGTCCCAGCATAGTGGTTAGCATTCACGCCTCTCACGCCGAGGACCCGGGTTCAAATCCCAACCCCGCAGAAGTCACGAATGACATAAGCTGTTAAAGTGACTATAATCTAACAAAAAAAAAAAAAAAAAAAGCGAATATCACATCAATACAGCTACAAAAACTAATCTCTAACTAACACATATAGTACAATTTGCGAATGTGTGGTTCATTGCAAAAACGCATACATAGATGCAGCAGTCATTTTTCTTGTTACTTTTAGGTTGTTACTCTTTTCGTCTAATGTACGGTCATAAGATGAAAAAAGTAATAGATTATTGCTCAAAAACAACAAAATATTCTCCCCGAGTTTTGGGTGTATGCTCTATTCGAATTTATGATCAATTAAACGAAAAACCACAAAGTTTGTGAGTTACGAGGGCCTCCCCCGTATATAACGTATTTTCGTATGAGTCAGGTAACACTAGCCTGATTTTTAGTTAAGTACTGTAAGCAAAAATAACGAAGCGAGAGTTTGTTGGCAGTTTGGAATAACTCACGCGATTTTTACGTTTATGGCAACAATAGGACCTACTCAAAAATCAGGCCAGAATGGTATTCTAAGAGCGCGGACAACTGAAGATAGAATTAACAAAAGGGCGAATGTCGCAAGCGTAAACAAACCGAGTGAGAGTTGATTTTCCTATGCTGGTCCAGCAAAAAATAACTCTCACTCGTTTTGTTTACATTTGCGACATTCGCCCTTTTGTTAATTCTATCTAGAACTAGGTGTGATTTGTAATACAGTAGGATTTCGATTTAGGCAATAAGGGTGTATCGCCTATATTGCCAAAGTCGAAACCGTGCCAAAATCAAGTCCCATTTTTGAAATGAAAAAATTGAATGTAAATAGGTTGGAAATTGTCTAAATATAATTAATCAACGATTGCAACTATTTTATCTTTAAAAAGTCCGCCTACCCAAGAGCTATCTGTCCGGTGCAAGTAAGTTTTTGGCAATCTGCGGTAAGACGTAGTCCTACGGCAATAAAAATATAATTGTTCGAAATATCCTATAACCGCCAACTTTTTTTCATGAACGCACTTAGGCAATTATGTTTTCGCTATTGAAAGCATGTATGCTCAAACTGACCGATATTTAAGCATGTTTTTGGAAGTGAAATATTTTGTGGTGCCAAAAACGGATACTTTTGTTGCCAAAATCAAATTTGAAATCCCACTGTATTATAAAACTTATGAGGCGCCAATGTTTAACATCTACCGAATAAAGCGAAAAAGTCATCCATTGACATGCATCATACAAGCATTTCAATTTCTGTGTAGCTCATCGAAATGGAACAACACAAAGCGAACTCCCCAATAAACTGCTTACAAGTGAATTCTCAGTATTTTTGCCGCTGCAGCGCTGGTGAACTATACAGTTCTGTCTCTGTGAAGTGTGAATTCACAGTAAGTCCACACTTGGATCGCACAGTGAAGTCACACTTGGCCTTCACAGTGAAGTCACATTTGGCCTTCACAGTGGCAGTATAATTATTTTCATGACCGCTTTGTGCGGTGTTTCGGAGAAAAAAACTTCAAGGTATACAGCCCTAAGGATTGTACGAAAGGGTGACGTAGGACTATATCAGATCATTAGATCAAAGAGTAATGTAAACTGCTTTTCTGGCATACGTAAATATAAGAATAGTGTAATTATAAGAATCTGTGAGTGCCATTGTTTAAGTGAATGTTTAAAAGAGAAGAGCGAAATATTCAAATTCAATTCTTCATTGAATGCAATGATGGCTATGAAAATACGTGGACGGGGGTTCATAAGTACAACGCACTATGGTCCAGAAAGCCAAATTAGGTGGAAAAAATTGTTTACTCAGCAGTCGTTGATTTTAGACTATTTACGTCTTAGCAACAAAATCTTGATTTAGGATGCCGCTTTTTTTGGCATGAGCTATTTTAGGGTGACCCTTAAATTAACCAAGATCCAAAAATTATCTTCAAAACGAAACAAGATAGAGCGATATTTACTTCAACAATTTTATAGCTTGAAGTATTTTGAGTAATATTGCAGAAGACGAAATCCTTCTATCTCGAACCGTTTCCATATTAGAGCGATTTTCCTGAGTCAAGTTAGGGTGACCCTGCTATTTTGCGATTTTTCTCCATAACTTTTTTATTTTGCAATTCTCGCAAAACACTTCCTCAGATGACTTTTGAGGCTCAATAAGACGCAACTTTTGGTGAAAAAAGAAATTGGCTATCTACTTTACTTCTACACTTATATTAATTTTTATGATAAAAATATGCCGTTTTCAAATGTTAGTATCTCAGAAAGGTGCAAGCAGAATTGAAATCGGTTGATTGCGTTTGAAAGATCGTGATTTTTTGTGCATAATATCAAAAAATTGGAGAGTGGATTTTTGTCTATTTCAAATAAATCAACTTTGAATATGTGTGGTTTTAACATATTTAAGTGTATAAAAGTAAACGAGTTGCGCCATAACTCCGCAAGGCCTTGACTGTTCTTGATTAAACTTAGCGTACATGTTTCTTGACATAAGTAAATCAGCACAGGGGGTTGACAAAAGCGGGGTGGTCGCTAAAAAGGGGAGGGGGAGGTACAAATAAGTAAAAGTGGCTGTAATCATCTTGCATTTAAACTGTTATAAGTTGTGTGAGTGGTTCAAATCTAAAAGAGAATGTATAAACTTAACCTCATGTTTGTTGACTTAAACTTCATAATGAGGTTAGACATTAAAAACGGTAGACTATCCAATAAACAGAGGGAATAGTAGACAAAGTAATGCAATCATATGTGTTTCATAGTATCATGGAGTGGAACTACCGAATGAGAAGTTTAAATAGTTTTCTACCCGCGACGGGGATTTCCGTGATTCGCACCTCCCCTTTCATCAGAGGCCACCATTTTTTTTTGTCTTTCAGCCACTTGTACATCTGTTTTCGATTAGATTGAAAATCTCAGGCGAGCGAGTGTGAAAAGCATAGCATCCAAAGCTTACTCCACTGGCGCAAGCCTACGCCAAACAACTGCTGGCACTGTGTGCATACATTCTGCTACCTACACACTCGCGAGTGTACAGCCTCATATCAACTTTCTACACATCCCGCCCGCGAATCCAAAGCTCACGAGCTGTCCATAGGTCGTTAGCACGAGCGGCACACTTGGATGTATGGATACGGATTTTAGTTTTCTTCTTCATTTTACACCCTTGCTTACACACGCGGGTAAGTGTGCGGGCCAATGCGAGCGATGATAGGTATCAACTGCTGGGTTACAATGACGAGCGTAAGCAACGAACGTGGCTGATAACTAAATAGCAAAGCATTGCAAAGCCTAGGTGCTACATTCCGTTATCGAAACTTGACCTTCTGTTCTGAGTGCAGGACAATTGCAGGGCCAGTTGCTACGATCCTATTGACTCTAACAGCCTCTCCCAGCCGGGATTCGAACATATGACGACTGGCTTATTAGACCAGCATCATACCTCGAGGCCAACTGGGAGGTGATAACTAAATACACTATGGCAAAAACTTGTCGCAGTGTATGAGAATATCAGAAAAGAAATCCGAAAGAAATGCTCATGCATATGTGTTCGTTAGAAGAAAATCGTGAGACAAAATTGGACCACACGAATGCGGGCTTCACAACACTACGTTTCAGTTTGCAAATTCTCATAATACAAAAAACAAAGACCTCAATTAGACATATCTACTCCTCTCCTTGATTAGCTCTCCTCGGTCAGCGGCCCTTTTGTCTACAGCAACTTGTACGTCTCTCCGAAGATAATGAAAGAGACACAAAGCCTTCCTTATATTGTTCTACTTCCGTAGTTGAGACCCTCCCATCTTTTCACACGCTCTTCATCTTATCTCCCAGCCACTTGTACAACTTCTAACAGACCAAATGCAAGATATTATTATTATTATTATTCTATATTTGAGAGGTTTTCAGCATGTGGCTGGTTCGCCCCTTAATGCAAGATGATCGCAGCCACTTTTACTTATTTGGACCCTCCCCCCTGTTTTAGCGACCACCCCCTTTTTGTTAACCTCCTGCGCTGATTCACTTGTATCAAGAAACATGTACGCCAAGTTTGCTGAAGAACAGTCAAGGCCTTGCGGAGTTATGGCGCAACTCGTTTACTTTTATACACTTAAATATGTTAAAACCACACATATTCAAAGTTGATTTATTTGAGATAGACAAAAATCCACTCTCCAATTTTTTGATATTATACACAAAAAATCACGGTTTTTCAAACGCAATTAACCGATTTTAATTCTGCTTGCACCTTTCTGAGATATTAACATTTGAAAACGGCCTATTTTTATCATAAAAATTAATATAAGTGTAGAAGTAAAGTAGATAGCCAATTTCTTTTTTCACCAAAAGTTGCGTCTTATTGAGCCTCAAAAGTCATCTGAGGAAGTGTTTTGCGAGAAAGGCAAAATAAAAAAGTTATGGAGAAAAATCGCAAAATGGCAGGGTCACCCTAACTTGACTCAGGAAAATCGCTCTAATATGGAAACGGTTCGAGATAGAAGGATTTCGTCTTCTGCAATATTACTCAAAATACTTTAAGCTATAAAATTGCTGAAGTGAATATCGCTCTATCTTGTTTCCTTTTGAAGATAATTTCTGGATCTTGGTTAATTTAAGGGTCACCTTAAAATAGCTCATGCCAAAAAAAGCGGCATCCTAAATCAAGATTTTGTTGCTAAGACGTAAATAGTCTAAAATCAACGACTACTGAGTAAACAATTTTTTCCACTTAATTTGGCTTTCTGGACCACAGTGCAACGCCTGCAACCATTGAGACATAGAGATTTCTTTTAAAAATCACTTGTGTGCATCAATAAGGTTGAAATAGTAATGAATGACCAGCCCACAGATTATTGTATTAAAAATGATTCTGCGTAGCTTGACATGTCTTAATAATCTTACTTTAACTCGCTTGTGGCCTTTAAAAGGACCGTTGGTTACAAATAACATTAAACCCACAGCACGTTCATCACAAATATGACGTGCCATTCGAATGCCCTTCTCTTTTGACATGAATGGCAACAGGCACGTAAATTAGCGGCGTTGATTCACTGTCGCTTGCTCCAAGAAGGTTTTACTATAGTTTACTTTCACAGCTTACCGCTTGTTACATGGCAGAAAATACGGCACATCCGCCAAAAATTCTGGTTTATTTGTATGAGAGTCCATATCCCCCTACAACAGGGGTGAGGGGTCTCAAACTATCATTAAAAAAATCCTGCCTCCAAAACCCCCCACATGCCAAATTAGGTTCCATTTGCATGATTAGTTCTGTAGTTATGAGGATATTTGTATTTCATTGGTATAGGAGCCCCCCTATTGAAGGGGGGTCATAATTCCCCTCGTAAATTCACGATAGAAAAAAAATTGCCTAAAAAACACCCATATGCTAAATTTGGTTCCATTTGCTTAATTAGTTCTGGATTTATGAGGAAATTTGAATTTCATTTGTATGGGAGCCTCCCCTCTTAAAAAGGTAAGGGATCCTATTTCATCATAGAAAAAATTTCTGCCTCCAAAACCCCCCACATGCCAAATTTGGTTCTATTTGCTTGATTAATTCTCGAGTTATGAGGAAATTTGCATTTCATTTGTTTAGGAGCCCCCCCTCATAAAGTGGGGACGGATTCCAATTCACCATAGCAAAAATTCTTGCCTCCAAAAACCTTCACATTCTAAATTTGGTTCCAATTACTTGATTAGTTCTCGATTTATGACGAAAATTGTATTTCATTTGTATGAAAGCCCCCACTTTTAAAGGGGAGAGTGGTCATAATTCCCCTTCTAAAGAGGGGAGGTCTCAACTCACCATAAAAAAATCTTGTCTCCTAAAACACCCACATGCTAAATTTGGTTCCATTTGCTTGATTAATTCTGGAGTTATGAGGAAATTCGTATTTCATTTGTATAGAAGCTCCCCCTCCTAAAATGGGGAGGGGTCCTAATTCACCATAGAAAAAAATATTGCCTCAAAAAACCTTCACTTGCCAAATTTGGTTCCATTTGCTTGGTTAGTTCTCGAGTTATGAAGAAATTTGTATTTCATTTGTATGGAAGCCCCCCCTCTTAAAGGGGAGAGGGGTCATAACTCCCCTTCTAAAGAGGGGAGGGTCTCAATTAACCAAAAAAAATTCTTGTCTCTAAATTCTTGTCCCTCCATTTGCTTGATTAGTTCTCGAGTTATGCAGAAATTTGTGTTTCATTTGTATGGGAGCACCCACTCTTAGTGGGGGTAGGGGTCTCTTACCATCATAAGAACCTTTCCTGACCCTAAAAACCTCTACTTGCAAATTTTCACGCCGATCGATTCAGTAGTTTTCGATTCTATAAGCAACATACCGACAGACAGACAGAAATCCTTTTTATATATAAGATGTGTCGCAACCAACCGTAGTAATTGAAGTGATAATATAAGCAACATATATAAATTTGCTTTATTCACAGTTCTATTCTGGTTTTATAACTAGCTACAGGTAGTTTGCGCTCCACCATGATAAAACCAGAGTTAATGATTCATACAGCAGTAAAAATTTTAATCAAAATAAAACTAAGCTGCTTTAGAATTGTCACTTGGGATACGCTCAGATTTCTGAATTATTTCCATTTTTGTAACTAAACCCAATGTAAACCCTTTATAAGTCGTTACCCATCCCGCATACATGAAATACTCCACGAATTGTGCTTTTATATACTACTAGCTGACCCGACAAACTTCGTATTGCCACAAATTAACCTGTGTTGTACATCAATCATGAATCTCGGATGATCTTTGTCACAATCTCGAGTTTTGCAAGCCCCCCAGTGGGCGGCGCTTCCGACGGCGGGTCACCGGCAACACTCGCGACCGTCTCGTCCTGAATGATCTAGTGTTACTATAGATAGTTTTTGTGGTCTTGTATTGACTAATGTTTTATGGAAGAGTCTCGAATTTCTCGAGTTCGATTAGTTTTTGAGTTTCGCAAAAAATTCTGTTTTATTTGTATGAGAGTCCATATCCCCTTACCACAGAGGTGAGAGGTCTCTAACTATCGTAAAATAAATTCAAGACTCCAAAATCTCCCACATGCCAAATTTGGTTCCATTTGCTTGATTAGTTCTCAAGTTATAAGGAAATTTGAATTTCATTTGTATGGGAGCTCCCCTCTTAAAAGGGAAAGGGGTCGTAATTCATCATAGAAAAAATTTCTGCCATTTAAAACTCCCACATGCCAAATTTGGTTCCATTTGATTGATTAGTTCTCGAGATAAGAGGAAATTTGCATTTCATTTGTATGGAAGCCCACCCTCTTAAAGGGGAGATGGGTCATAAATCACTTTCTAAAGAAGAGAGGGGTCTCAATTCACCATAGAAAAAAATCTTGCGTCCAAAACCACTTACATGTCAAATTTGGTTCCATTTGCTTGATTAGTTCTCGAGTTATGAGGAAATTTGTATTTCATTTGTGTAGAAGCACCCCCTCTTAAAATTGGGAGGGGTCCTTATTCACCTTAGAAAATATTTTTGCCTCCAGAAACCTCCACATGCCAAATTTGGTTCTATTTGCTTGATTAGTTCTCGAGTTATGAGGAAATTTGAATTTCATTTGTATAGGAGCCCACCCTCCTAAAGTGGGTAGGGGTTCCAATTCATCATAGAAAAAATTTTTGTCTCCAATAACACCCACGTGCCAAATTTGGTTCCATTTGCTTGATTAGTTCTCGAGTTATGAGGAAATTTGTATTTCGTTTGTATAGGAGCCCCCCCTCCTTCTTAAAGTTGGGAGGGGTCCTAATTCACCATAGAAAATATTCTTGCCCTCGAAAACTTTCACATGCCAAATTTGGTTTCATTTGCTTGATTAGCTCTCGAGTTATGAGGAAATTTGTATTTCATTTGTATAGGAGCCGCCTTCCTAAAGTGAGGAGGGGTCCCAGTTCATCATAGAAAAAATTTTTGTGTCCAAAAACACCCATGTGTCAAATTTGGTTCCATTTGCTTGATTAGTTCTCGAGTTATGAGGAAATTTGTATTGCGTTTGTATAGGAGCCCCCCTCTTAAAGTGGGGAGGGGTTCTAATTCACCATAGAAAATATTCATGCCCTAGAAAACTTTCACATGCCAAATTTGGTTCTATTTGCTTGATTAATTCTCGAGTTATGAGGAAATTTGCATTTCATTTGTATAGGAGCCCCCCTTCCTAAGGTGGGGAGGGGTCCCAGTTCATCATAGAAAAAAATTTTGTCTCCAAAAACACCCACATGCCAAATTGTGTTCCATTTGCTTGATTAGTTCTTGAGTTATGTGGAAATTTGTATTTCGTATGTATAGGATTAGGAGCCCCCCCTCTTAAAGTGGGGAGGGGTCCTTATTCACCATAGAAAATATTCTTGCCCTCGAAAACTTTCACATGCCAAATTTTGTTCCATTTGCTTGATTAGTTCTTCAGTTATGAGGAAATTTGTATTTCATGTGTATAGGATCTCCCCCTCCTAAAACGGAGAGGGGTCCCAATTCATCATAGAAAAAATTTTTGTCTCCAAAAACACCCACATGCCAAATTTGGTTCCATTTGCTTAATTACTTCTCGAGTTATGAGGAAAATTGTGTTTCTTTAGTACAGGAGCCCCCCCCCCTCTTAAAGTGGGGAGGGGTCCTAATTTACTATAGAAAATATTCTTGCCCTCGAAAACCTTCACATGCCAAATTTGGTTCCATTTGCTTGATTAGTTCTAGAGTTATGAGGAAATTTGTATGGAAGCCCCCCCTTTTAAAGAGGAGAGGAGTTATAATTCCCCTTATAAAGAGGGGAGGGGTCTCAATTTACCGTAGAATAAATTCTTGTCACCGAAAACACCCACATGCCAAATTTTGTTCTATTTGCTTGATTAGTTGTCGAGTTATGCAGAAATTTGTGTTTCATTTGTATGGGAGCCCCCCCTCTTAGTGGGGGGAGGGGTTTCTAACCATCACTAAAACCTTTCCTGGCCCCAAAAAACCTCTACATGCATATTTTCATGCCGATTGGTTCAGTAGTTTTCGATTCTATAAGGAACATACGGACAGAGACAGACAGACAGACAGACAGACAAAAATCTTTCTTTATAGGTATAGATTATCAACTGTAATCACTTGGTTGTCTGTAAAGAATGTTGCGAAAATGCAGTATTACCTACTGTAAACGCTGATAATATAAATATTATCTTTGTATAAATGTAAATTAGAATAGTAACTCTTGTGTGATTTATATGCAGTACAGGAATTAAATTCTGTAAGAGCTATTCTCCCACAATAAATGATCTGCTTACGGCTTGATTAAATTTGCAGAAAAACTTAACACTAGATATACCAGACCAGTCATTTTGACTGGTCGTGCAATTTCAATTTGAAATTTCTACAACATCTAACATTTGATTTTAGAAGCGATGTTATGACTTTTGTAGCTATAAGTAGAGAATACATTTTATGAACTTAATGTTACTTTATATATATTAGCAGCAAATATAATTTTTGTTTTTGCCATTTATACCAGCACCAGTCAAAATGACTGGTGCAAGATTCTATGAAGAAATGTAGCATTTCGGGAGAACGGTGAGTCCGAAGCATGAAATTATTCAGTGAAATGCCGTTCCTAATGGTTCTTGGCTATTTTTGTAGAGTTTTGTCGAGAGTCGGACCTTTTCGGCGGTTCTATTCTTCAGCTGACCGATTTCTCGCCGGATCTCTTTGAGATCGGAAGTCGAAACGCCCTTAGGTTCTCATACGTTGACCTTTGCTCCATTTCCTTTTGCTATATCAGCAATTGAGATTCCTATTAAAGAACTGTTTCCACTCACCAACCACTATGCGCTCGTTTGTGGCCAGGTTTCCCTGCTCGTTCCTACACATATCAGGCCACGGTTTGTAACCTTTACGAGATCGGTTCACCTTCTCATAGAACTTGCGCATCTCACTAGCCAGAAATAGTGGTTCTACCTCTAGCCTTCTGGCGTTTTGCGACCTCACTGATGGCCGAACATATCCTGCTACATTTATCTTCGAGGGTCGAAGCACCTGGCCACAGAGGAAGGCGCATAGTATGCGCGTAGTTCTCATCACATTTCGGGTTGTCCAATTATTGATTGTTTAACCGAAGGTGGCTTTGTCGTGAGGTATATACCGTCGACAATTTTGAGTGCACGTGTACTGCTACTAGGCAATGATCTGAGTCGATATCCGTACCCCGTAGGGAGCGTACGTTGGTGATGTTCGAGAAAACCCGACCTTCGATGAGAATATGGTTGATTAGGTTCAATGTTAGTTGGTCAGGTGATCTCCTGGTGGTTTTGTAGATCTAAGTGGGGGAAAAATGTGTTTCTGATCCCCAGGCCTCGGGAAGCTGCAAGGTTGATGCATCGCTGGCCGTTATCACTATACATTGCTTCCCTGTCGATCTGATCGTTCATGTCCATAATGACGATGATATCCCGTGGTGAGCACTCGAGCAGCTATCGTATGTTGCCTCTAGCTGGGCATAGAACGCTTTTTTCTCGTCGTCGGGTCTACCTTCGTCCGGACAGTGCACGTTTATGATGGTGTAGTTGAAGAAGCGGCCTGTTATCCTCAACACACATATCCTCTCCCGATCCTGCATTCTGCCCATCACTACGAAGCCCGTTCCCAAGGTATGAATTGACAATGACAAACACTTCCATCAATAGTGTTATGTCGGCAACTAATACCTAAACAAAAGAAGAAGAATACCACAATATATCAAAATAATGGTCGCAGTGGTCAAATCTTCCGACAAACAAAAAAAAGCCCGTTCCTAGCTCGTTGGTTCCTCCACCGCTCTGGCAAAATTGGGCCTTGTCGCCACGGATCCCCCACACCTTCCCGCCTTTGCGACAGATCTCCTGTAATGCCACAATGTCGAACTTTTGTAGTTCGAACTGAACGAGCAACATCCTGTCGCCATCCACGAAATTTAGTGATTTACAGCTCCAGGTAGGAAGCATTCATTCCAAATCCTTGTTTCATCGCCTTTGTCCATGCTAAATGTTTCGAGATGAATTTTCTTGATTTTTCGTAATATTTTAGACATAAAAAGCTTGCCTTACTAGGGCTATGCTGCCGAGTCTCATGATGGGGCTGCCATCGTATAGCAGGCTTGCAAAAACACTTCAAACTCATATGAGCAGTTCCATGGCTCACTCTGAAAAAAATTTCATCTTCATCAATAGTGAAGTGCAAATGCAACGAAGAACATATGTATCATGCCTGCTACGTTGTGCTTCCAAATCGCTCTGAGTAAAAATAAAAAATCAGAGGGGTTGTGTACAAGACACGACCGCATATATAGGTGACGCAGGCCTCTTTGTAGTGATAGTAGCATGTATTCATGCTTGTAATCATTCGATTCTTCATGTATACATGCTATATGCAACATATATACATGCTACATGCGTTGTATGTAACATTTATCAAAGTAGTAACATTGCATACGTTCAATTCTTAAAAGATTGTGCATTTGAAAACAATTTAACAAAATCAAGAACACAAACTATTGTTTTCCTGCTACCTTACTGAAATTAAAGATTGTTTTTATTACCTATAGTTCCCTACGTTGAAGGGATTTTACCAATTCAATCCTATTTTATCAACAGCACATCTTTTCACTACACTTCTAATGAAACGGCAAGCATGCGTATTCATACAGAGTCGTATTATAACTGTACACTACAGCTGTAGTTCATTTTTCCAACAAAGATATCAAATTCGGCTAGGTTTAATCGTCTAGCAGTAAAGAATTTGCGATCTGTTGGGACAACGAACTTGTTTCATTTTTTCTGGCACACTTCCCTAACACAGACATCAAATTGGACTAGGTTTAATCGCGTTCGTAAGAAATCTGTTGGCACGAGAGGGCTTTGTCACTCTTTCTGGCGTACTTCCCAAGCAAGGACATCAAAATGGTCTAGGTTTAACCGCGGTGTTAAGAAATCTTGTTGAAATGAGTAAACTTTGTCACTTGTTTTGGCTTACTTCCCAAGCACAGATATCAAATTGGTATAGGTTTAGATCATCGTAAAGAATCTTCCAACCAATCACGAAGCGAGAATTCTGGTAAAACATAGGTTCATTTTTTCCAATTTTTCAATAGTTCAACATCAAGAATCCATACTTTTCTTCATTTGGGTCAATTCTTAGAAGATTTTCTGATCAATTGGTGCAAGAATATTGAAAATCGATCGAAAAACCGCTGAGCTATTAGCGCACAAAACCTTTCATTTTTCGTGACGCTCGCATTTTTCGATTTTTTGGAATGACACCCTATTTCAAAACTTGCCGTAAGACGTAGTCCTACGTCAAAAGACGCTGTCGTCAGTTCCATTGCCACTTACACTGCGTCCAGGAGCGAGTGACCTAATGATACCTCTGCATCCTTGCTATTTGATGAGAGAACTGTGTGAATCACTCTTCGCACCCGCTGCAAGTTGAGGTGCTGGCCATCCCTGCTTCCATCCTCAGTAAACTGCAACGATTTTGTAAGTAAATAGGAATACGACGAGCAATGGCAAAACTGGCATAAGAATGCCAAAATGGCAAAAGATTAAAAGCACCGGCTTTGGCATAGAATTGCTTTGCCAACAGCAAGGAGAAAGGATTCGTGTTTGTGTTCCACAGTGTAATCAAAAAATCATTTTTGAACAAAGTCATCATTTAGCCCACTCTGGTGTCAAAACAACACAAGCTCAAATTTTACAAAATCATGTCTGGCCAGGCGTTAAAAAGAACGTATCGAACTGGATACGCGCTTGCACCGAGTGCCAGAAAAACAAAATCACGAAATACACCAGGTCAGAGCCAGACAAAATCGAAATGCCTGACGAACGGTTTGAACATATTCATATCGGCATTATCGGTCCCTTGCCGATTTCTAGTGGAATGCGATACATCTTAACAATGATTGACCGCTTTAGTCGGCCATAAGCAGTTGCCATCCCAGATATGACCGCAGAAACCGTTGCAAAAGGGTTTCCCCTGGGCATGGCATAACCTTGAGGATTACTTAACTGCAACCAGGTCCCAGGGCTGGTCTGTATCTTTACAGAAATGAAAAATGCACACTAGTGATGCCAAATGTGGTGAAGCCTACCAAAAGTATTTTTGAATCAATTTGATAGAACGTTCAAAATAGTAGCAAGACGTTTGAAGATTCGATTTACGAATCTTAATTTATATACATATTTTCTATTGATTCAGAGCTTTTGGGAAGGTTAATCACAAAGATATTACCTTTGACTTGGCTTGCCCGAACCGCGAATTTTAATCTATCCAGGGTAGTTGCCCAAGGGGTTTTTGTCCTGTTTTTTTCAGTTTGCTTTCGCTGGAAGACCGAGTAAATGTCGACAATCCAAAACGACCTGAACAAGAAAAGAATCTGGAACAACATGACAACAACAATAATATGGACCAATAACTGATTCAGGTGATGTGACGGGCTACAGAGAATCCAGGTAAAGCTAACAAAGGAAAAGGCGAGAGAAAAGTAAGTGAACCAGTGATATTCAAAATTTAAAAAGTTTTCTAATAGGTTTAAATTTTAGGTTTAAGTTTATTATTATTTCTATAGCGAAAAACATAACATAATTGCATACTAAATGAAAACTTGCCTAGATGCGGGTGTTTGGTCGACAGTGACTCAAAAATTCATTAATACATTTGTCAATCAATTGAGTTTTCTTAAAGTTTTCAGAAGTATTAAGCGAACAAAGTTTCCTTATCAGATTCAAGTCAATGCACTGCGTATACTGCCATTATGCACATATCAAGTATGTACACTGTTTGTTATTTGTTATTTGTTATTTATTTGAGTACTTCATCTGACTATAAATTGTCTACATGAATAAAATTGATTACAGATTACAGTAAATTCGATCTTCTTATCTTTTGCGCGAATAAGTGCGAAGGCATACCGAAGTCAAATAGTTCTTCGACTTTTGAGAACAACCTAATGCATTCCGTAATCGGTTCATTAGCTCCAAACGCGGTTCGATGAAACGGTATTTGCAGCAAGCCAGTTGAGCGTAATGTCCGTTGCGATGCCCGAAAGTTAAGCATAGATAGCAATTTTGGAGAATCAATTTCGCCGTTGATAAGTTTAGCCACGAATATAGCCTGATGCATTTTACGCCTGCGTTCGAGTGTATCGAGGTCAAGTAGACGACATCTATTCGGGTAAGGTGGCAGGTTATCAGGATGCCGCCATGGGAGATGTCGTAGAGCCAGCCGAATAAACCTACGTTGCACACGTTCGATCCGTAGGTTCCAAGTAAGATGACTGGGGGACCAAACCAAATTACAGCTCTCAAGTAGCGGACGAACCAAAGCGCAATATAATGATTTCAGGCAGTAAACATCTCTAAAGTTCCGTCCAATCTTAGCAATAAATCCAAGTTGTCGGGTCGCCTTGGAAATGACTGATTCACAGTGTAGATTGAATGTCAATTTAGTGTCCAGCAAGACACCCAGGTCGCTAACTTGATCCACTCTGCGAAGTTCAATGTCGTCGATAGTATAACCGAAGCAAATTGGATTTTTAATCCGGTAAAAACTCATAACTTCACACTTTGAAATGCTGATGATAAGCCAATTAAGTCTGCACCATTCAGTAAATAGATTGAGCAAATGTTGCAAACGGCGGCAGTCATCTCCATTATCTATCGTAGCAAATAGTTTCAGGTCATCGGCGTAAACTAACTTGCAGCCGTGTTCTAGCAGAATCGCAACATCATTGAAGAACAATGAGAAAAGCAAAGGACCCAAGTTGCTACCTTGAGGGACTCCAGATTTGTTGCTAAACACTGACGAAGTACTGGATCCTAGTTTCACACGTAGTTCTCTATCGCTAAGATATGAGTGAAGCCAATCAATCATTTTCTGGGATGCACCAAGTCGTTGGAGCTTTCGCAAAAGTATTACATGGTCAATCCGATCGAAAGCCGCTTTCAGGTCGGTATAGATGACATCAACTTGTTTTTTCTCTTCCATTTGCAAAATACACGTCGAGGTAAACTCTAACAGATTAGTACAGGCAGATCGACCAGGCATAAAGCCGTGTTGAACAGTGGATATATAGTTTTTAGTTCGGGACAGTATTACACCGCTCACAATTATCTCAAACAATTTTGATGCCGCGGAGAGACTAGTAATCCCGCGGTAGTTCCTTACATCACGGCGATCGCCCGATTTATATACTGGAAACATAAACGATTGCTTCCAAATATCGGGAAATTTACTTTGTTCGAAAGATTTATTGAATATTGCGCATAACGGCTCAGCCAACACTTCTATACAACGGCTCAAAACAACGGCTGGGATGCCATCAGGTCCCGCAGAGAAAGAACGCTTGAGTTTTTTGGTGGCAGTTAACACCATTTCGGTAGTAATAGTAAATAAGCTCAAATCCGCCAAATTAACCGGTACATGCGCTGCCGCTACATCAGCATCACCATCAGAGGCGGTATTATCCGCGAAAACGGAAGCAAAAAACGTCGCAAACAGCTCACAAGAGTTTGAGATTGAGCTTGACTCATTATCATCAAGGTATACGTTTGTTGGGACAGAAGAGCACTTTCTTTTGGAGTTGACAAAGTTCCAAAATCTTTTCGGTTGCTTTCGAAGGTCGCATTGCACACGTAATGGATGGAGATATGCGCATGATGTTAGTAAAACAATATTTTAGTGGGTGACATTATCTCTAAAGACTCAAAAAGACAAAGACAAAGTTTAAAAAATCTAAAATCCGATACAGAATCTTTAAATCGATAAAGCATTACCAAGTTCAAATTTGTTTCGGTTTGAGCGGGAAAAGCCGGTTTGAATTGAGATTAATAATTTCATTCTCAATTCGGTACAAAACCCCATTATCTTTTCTCGATTAATCAATTTAACATTTTCATTTAACTTATTACATAGAAATATAAATCAAGCACAGAAAACATTAAATTCGTATCACATTAAACTTGTCTTAATCTTATTTTCAAAAGTATTCGTCGAAATCGTAAAATGAAATTGGTCAACACGTCATTAAAAACACTGCACCTCGCCTGGATTGGTTTGTGTTGTCCGTATTGCGTACGATGATAAGTAGGCCGAAGAAATTCTCGGGATCTGAGCGGACGAGGCATAATGTTAAGGTTAATGCAGGACAGAAGTTCAGGAGCATCGATTTCGCTCTTTAGGAGTTGAGCAACGAAGACAGCTCTTGATACAAATCTCCTGCTAGTCAGCGTTTCGATATTAAGTAACTTGCATCTGTCCTCATATGGTGGGAGATTTCTGGGGTCCGACCACGGAAGATGTCTCTGCGCGTTTCTGACGAATCTACGTTGCACAGCCTCTATTCTGGCCGACCAAATATATGTAAACGGACACCACACCACGGAAGCCATGTCAAGAATCGATCGCACCAACGAAAAGTATAAAGCTCGCAAGCAATGTAGATCACAGAAATCGTCGGTTATGCACATTATGAAGCCCAAATTGCGATTCGCTTTAGTAATGATGTTAGAGTAGTGGTTTTGAAAGGTCATTCTAGAGTCCAGTTCAACCCCTAAATCTTTAACAACACAGACACGTTCAAGGTGGGACCCTTCGATGTCGTAAGCGTACACTATTGGAGTCTTGCTTCGACTAAAGGTGATGACTGAGCATTTTGACACACTGACGGTGAGATTATTCAAGTGACACCACTCTGTAAACAGATTAATATAATCTTGCAGTCGTTTGCAGTCTTCAGCAGATCGCACAGTGAGGAACATTTTTAAATCATCGGCACACAACTGCTTGCAGCCAGGAGGTATCGCAAAGCAAACATCGTTAAAGAATATAAGGAATAGTAACGGTCCTAAGTTACTTCCCTGTGGAACTCCTGATCGATTACAAAAACTGTACGATTCAGTAGAGCCTAACTTTACTGAGAGTTGTCGATTTGTAAAGTAACTCTTAAGCCAGCGGACAAAGCCAGAAGTTCCTAGATGATTCAGTTTTCGAAGCAGAATTTGGTGATCAATACGATCAAATGCAGTTTTAAGATCCGTGTAAATGGTATCAACTTGCGCAGCGTCTTCAAGACAAAATGAACAGAACTGCAGAAGGTTCGTGTTGATTGAGCGTTTGGGGAAAAAGCCATGTTGTTAAATAGAGATGTACGATTTCATTTTGCTAAGCAACAGCTTTCCCACAAGAATTTCCAACAGTTTCAATCCGGCACATAAAGAGGTGATACCTCGGTAGTTTGCTATGTCACGTTTATCACCTTTTTTGTAGATTGGAAAGTCGTAGGAGGACCGGTGGATAAGTTATCAGCAACGATAAACTTTAATTGCGCTCTTTACCAAGCACAAGTTTCGATGGTAAATTTAAATGTGTTTAGCGCTTATATGGCGAAAGTATCTTCTGCGGCGAGTGGGGTAGCACAGCTTTCCAGTATTCAGCAGATAACTATGCGGGAAGAGCGTAGCCGTCAGAAAGAGAGATCGTTTGTGAAAGCGCACGTATCTACGGATCAATCGTAAATGTATCGACTGGGTGTAGAAGATAAACCAATTGCTAGCACCGAAAAGCTGAGAGAAAGTGATTCCGTGATGAACAGTGGCAAATTGTATCCAGTCTGCAACCTAGACAGTCACCAAGGGGAAAACTGCAGATCAATTAAAGCGTTGAACTTGGACGGTAGATGGAAATCTGTGAAGATGAATAAACTCTGTGCTCGTCGTCTCATCTCGCATACACGGTGGCCATGCAAAGGGGAAGTTTGTGGAATCAACGATTGCCCAAGCGACACCACCGTTTACTCCATTTCGATCCACCAGAGGCATCCAAGTTAAGTAACGCGGTAGTAGCTGTTCATCGTTACTTATCGTCAACACTTTTCCGCATTCTTCCAGTTACGTTGTTTAGTAAAAATAAGCGTGTTAACGCCTATGCTTTTCTGGACGACGGGTCGCCAGTGATACTATTAGACAAGTCGTTTGCCAATGCTGTTGGAGCTTGCGGGGAGGTAGAAACGGTGAATATCGAATGGACTGGGGACATCAACAAGACTATTGCTGAAACAGAGGTCGTAACCGTGGATATAGCCGAGGCCGGTGGAAAGAAACGGTACAAGTTGTCCGAAGTGTAAACAGTCGAAAATCTTGGTTTACCGTAACAGACTACTGACTAGCGCTGAGCACTGCTCGATTTGCACATCTCAGCAAGTTACCGATAAAAAGTTTTTAATCCGCTATACCAGGTACCGTGGACCCCCGTTCGTTTGACCGTTTTTAATCTGAACACTTTTTAATTTGAACCCCGTTGGTTTGCACGACGTGCAAATTAAAAATGGTTCAAACCTCATACTCAATATGACATCATTTGCTTATGCAGACAATGCACATAAACACGATTTATTTGTGCTGATCTAGCGTGTTTAATCTGTTTCACATTGCGTTTTCCCAACGATTATGGTAGAAATCTGATCAGAGAATGAATATTCGCTGCTTGCAACTGCCAACTGAATCAAACCACCAAAACAATAACAAAGAGCAGGGCAGCCAGTTTACACAAGTTCCAGCATATTTAGGGTTACCAGTTGTTCAAATTAAAAACTAACCCCGTTAGTTTGCATGAGGAATCGTTCAAACGAACGGGGGTCCACTGTATTCTGATCGGGCAAAATAATTGTCATTTACATTGAAGTTGCGGGAAGGCAAATTAAATGAACCGATTGTGACAAAGACTAGAATCGGATGGGCAATGTGTGGGAGTCTTCGGAAACCACGAGTAAGGCCGGTATATGTTCGCGTGTAACTGTTTGGGTGTAGCTGTTGCACCGATAGTGAAAAGTACAGTAAAACAACGTGCATATAACATTCTGGAGGCTATAACGCGACGATTAAATGAAGAGAGTTTCGAGACAGGGCTTCTCTGGAAGTATGACTACATTGAATTTCCAGATAGCCGACCGATGGCGGAACCATGTTTCAGATGCCTGGAGAAGCGTTTAGCAAGAAACCCAAAGCTTTATGAAAGCGTTTATTTGTTTATTTGTTTATTGTATTCATCTAGCATACTGTCTTAATAAAGAAAAATATCACAATTTTCATATAACAAAAACGTCAGATTTAGTTATTCTACGCGAGAAAGTGCTGGAACTTTCACCAAACTCGAACAAGTCTTCAACAGAGGCGAAAGCACGTATCATCGATGACATAGGCTCATTGTATCCAAACGCTGTGCGATGAAATCTTGGTTGAAGTAGCGTAGCATTCCTAAGGGACCGTGATGAGATTCTGAGATCAAGTAGCGACAGCAATCGTGGACAGTCGACCTCGTTGTTTAGAAGCTTTGCAACAAAAGTTACCTGTTAAATTTTCCAACGTCTGGTCAAAGTGTCAAGGTTAATTAGTTTGCAGCGATCGCGATAAGGAAGAAGGTTCAGAGGGTCACGCCATGGCAAATTACGCAGAGAAACGCGAAGAAACCGTTTTTGTACTCTCTCTATTCGTATGTCCCATGTTATTTGATGAGGTAGCCATATATGTGCTGCATTATCCAAAATGGAACGAACCAAAGAGCAATATAAAGCTTTAAGGCTGTAAGGATCGTTGAAATCTTTCGCAATTTGCATTATGAAGCCTAACTGTCGGTTTGCTTTAACGATGATAGCGATGATGATAGGAAAGTTTCTTATCCATCAGAACTCCAAGGTCAGTAATCTCCTCGACTCTGTTGCGCTTAATGCCTTCTATGTGGTAGTAGAAAATAATTGGCTGCGCAATGCGATGATATGTCATGACGGAGCTTTTAAGGACGCTGACAATCAGTTTGTTGCGTTGACACCAATCAACAAAAGTATTTACCAATCCTTGTAAACGATAGCAGACTTCGATACATCTCACCACAGAGTATAGTTTTAAATCGTCAGCATAAACGAGTTTACAGACACCATCGAGCAGAGACGCAACATCGTTGAAAAATATCGTGAACAGCAAAGGTCCCAGGTTTGTCCCCTGCGGTACACCACCCAAGTTACCAAATGGTGACGAAATACATGTTCCCAATTTCACGCGTAGTGTTCCATGGCTAAGCCATTAGCTAAGAGCTAAGTCATTCGGTCAAATTATCTGAGGTTCCCAGATGAAGTAGTTTATGCAAAAGTATGCGATGGTCAATTCTATCAAAGGCTGCTTTGAGGTCAGTTGAAACAACGTCAACCTTTCGATTCGATTTGTGTGAAACAAGTGAACATGAAATTCAGTAAATTCGTGGTAATAGATCGGCCAGGTATAAAATCATGTTGATCTGGACAGATATAGCATTTCACGCTAGAAAGAATACTTTGCGAGACAATTATCTCGAATAATTTCGATGCTGCCGAAAGACTACTAACTCCACGATAATTACGATCATTTCTTCTGTCACCTTTCTTGAATACGGGGAACATAAGCGATTGCTTCCAGATTTTTGGAAATTTACGCTGTTCGAAAGAACTGTTAAATATCAGGCTGAGTGGATAAGCGAGCGATGTAGCGCAACGGCGATAAACGACAGCAGGGATTCCATCAGGACCAGAAGAATTCTTCATTTTGGTTATTGCAGCCATGATCGCGAGTTGAGTAATCTCGAATGTGTCCAAATCAACGGTGTTAGCAGAAACATCAACAATTGCTTGTTCAATTTCATGGTCTTCTAAAGCAACGTCCGATGCAAAAACAGAAGCAAAGAATTTTGCAAACTGTTCCAGGTTTCCGATTCTGAAGACGACTGCTCATTATCCAAAAACGTAAGTGACAGTATAGTTGAATTTTTCTTCTTTGAGTTGACAAAGTTCCAGAAGCATTTTAGATTATGCCTCAAATTAGATTGTGCGCGCAGTACACACAATTTGTATAGCCGTGCGTTTGGTTTTAGATAGGCGTTGCTAGAAGACCTAAATGCATTCTTTGATTCAGCAGAACGATAATGAAAGTCAACGCTGATGGACATTACGCACTCCACGCTGGAGAGTTGAGACGTCTGCTAACCGGTACGTTCAATGACAACCATTCACAAATGCAAAACAAAAACTTTCAGCCATATCATCTACGACACAATAGTTGAGCATCGCATTCCAATTTAATCCTGACAAGTAGTCGAGTAACACATCGAAGTCGATTTTCCGGAAGTTCAGCACTGGTGTCAAAGCCCCTAGCAGTTGCATCAGCAGAAAAAGATGATAGAACTAGAGGAGGGTGATGGGGATCAACTCGAAGCAGCGGCGCAGCACATTCGTTGACATCGACTGAATCAGAATTAGTGAAAACCAGGTCGAGAGTTCGGTTGAGATGATTGTGTAGTGAATTTTGTTTATGAAGGTTAAAAAAATCCATTCCATCAATAAGCGTGCTGCTATACGGTGTAAACATGCTAGTATTGCAGCAAGTGACAAGCCGACGTTAATGGACCAATGCAAGTGTGGTTGATTGTAATCACCACATACTAGTTGGTTTCATACTGGTTGGTTGCTGCATTATCGCATATTTCGCGCATCGACGCAATGCGTTGTTCGAAAGCTGCAACGTAACGGCTTCTGTCCTGCGGCAAAGCGCTCGTTTATTAAAGCGTTCGTCAGCAAATAGCGAATTTCTAAGCATATATGACAAAATAAAAGTGGGTTGGTCAGTCTGTACACTTGGGAAGCAGCGTATTGAACGCTGTTTCAGGGTTTCAGGTGTATGGGCTTCAGCCATCGGGCGGACAAGTGTAAGGCCCCCGATCGGTCTAAGCTGTGCGGCAAAGATGGGCACTTTGCCAAGGGGTGTAGTAAACCTCCCAGGTGCTTGCTCTGCTCAGCTGAAGCGGGAAATAAGCATGTAACAGGTGGTCCACTGTGTGCGGCTTATACAAGGGCTTTGCAAGGATAATGGTCCAGGTTATACAGATTAACCTAAACCACTGTGACACGGCACAGGAGTTGCGTTGTCAAACGGCAGCCGAGACGGGGTGCGATATTGCCATTATCGCGAATCCCTACTGGATCCCCCGGGGCGGCGCTAACTGGGTAACCGATAAGGGTCGGATGGCAGCGATAGTTGTCATGGGTAGATACTCCATCCAGGAGGTAGTATCGACCGACCAAGAGGGTTTCGAGATTGCTGTGGTCGAAGGCACCTGCATCTGTAGCTGCTATGCTCAGTTGAAAGTCATCGTGGAAGGGCTCTTCCCACAACACGATCCAGTTTGGTGGCCTCCGACCCCGTACGGTCAATCGAATGATGTTCTCATTCCGGTCACGAATGAGGAACTCATCGTAATTGCCAGGGGTTTAAAAACGAAGAAAGCGCCCGGTCCTGCCGGAATTCCGAACCAAGCACTCAAATTGGCGATCCAAGCATATCCCGATATGTTTAGAGAGATGCTTCAGAATTGCCTAGAGGTATGCGAATTTCCAGACAAATGGGAAGTCCAAAGATTGGTACTGCTTCCAAAGCCGGGGAAACCGCCTGGTGATCCTTCGTCGTACAGGCCAATTTGCCTATTGGACACGCTAGGCAAATTGCTAGAGCGGGTAATCCTAAACAGGCTGACGCCTGTGGTGGAAAGTGATGTTGGACTGGCAAGCTCGCAGTTTGGATTCCGTAAGGGGAAGTCGACTGTAGACGCCATCAAGTCCGTGGTGGAGGGCCGAGAAGCCTATGAAAGCCCTTCCACGATGACTTTCAGCTTTTGGGGGCAGACTTCCTGCGGAGCGGATGTACCCTTCAACTTTTTCATCACCACCTGGTATGCACCGCCCCATGGGTTTGAATTAGCATCGCGCCATAGCTCCTGAAAACAGGATTTCTTGCTACGCCTAACCTCCTTGTTGAGCGCCGACCTTACTGCTCTAAGTTCGACCCCTCGAGCTTCAGCATCTGCATCGGTCCGGACCCTCTGCGCTAGCCTTCTCGCTCTGTGGCACCTGGAGTGGAGCTGGGCAATAGTATCACTTCACCAGTATACAGAGCGACAACCGTTCGTTGGCTGCCCCGTCCTGGGCATCGTGGTATCACATGCCCGTACTAGGACGTTGGTCAGCTCACGAGCACTCAGGTTCGAGCGGTTGCTCTCGTCTTTGTCGATGGACTTCACTTTCCACCTCCTCCCTGACGACTTCAACCCGCGTGGCCGTAGCGTCCGTCGTTCAATCGTGTACCGTATACCTTGGTGGTCGCTATGCGTGTACTCATCTGACACCCTCCAACCCATGTTGGCAAGCAACGTTGGGCTGCAGATGGTGATATCGATGAACGATTGTTGTACCCCCCTACAAAAGGTACTGACGGATCCCCCGTTAGCCTGACTTACATCCAGCTTGGACAAAGCTTCCAGTAAGCTTTGTTCCCTATCGGTAGTGCACCTGCTACCCCATTCGACAGCCCAAGCATTGAAGTCTCCTCCAATGACAACGGGCTTGCGGCCCGTGAGCTCGTCGGTGAGCATGTCTAGCATCCGGCCGAACTGCTTCGGCGACCACCTAGGTGGAGCGTAGCAGCTACAGATGAAGACGCCATCGACCACAGCAATTACGAACCCTTCTAGGTTGGACGAAACCACCTCCTGGATGGGGTATCTACCCATCACACCGATCGCTGCCATCCGACCCTTGTCGATTATCTAGTTTGCGCCGCTCCGGGGACCCGGTAGGGATCCGCAATAATGGCAATATCGCACCCCGTTTCCGCTGCCGTTTGCCAAAGCATCTCCTGTGCCGTCTCACACTGGTTCAGGTTAATCTGTATAACCTGCACCATTATCGTTGCAAAGCCCTACTATAAGCCGCACACAGTGGGCCACCTGAGGCATGCTTATTTACCGCTTCGGCTGTGCAGAGCAAGCACCTGGGGGGATTGCTACATCCCCTAGAAAAGCGGCCATCTTCGCTGCACCGCACAGTGGTCCCATTGGTATCAGAACACGCGTTTTTTTAATTGCGCCGAAATGGTTGATTATACTGGTTAAGTATGTTCAGAGAAATTTCTCAGCGTTAAAAGCTCTTTCATATGGCATGAACGATTATTTGATTAATCCCCCTAAAAGTTAGATAAAAAATTTATTTTTTGAACAGTAAGAGATACAGCAAAACAAAGTTCTACAAAATTTTTGAAAAGATTATTCTAAAGAACTTTGCCAAAGAAAGTAACCTTCTAGCTATTATAGTTTTAGAGATAAAGAACAATTTTTGTGGAGACTTTACGAAAATCAATTTTTTGACCACAGTTCTTTCTACAGTATTTATACGCATTTGACATGTTCGGCAAAGATTTTCTAACAGTCAAATTACATACTTTTGTAGAATATAGTAACTTGCTATCATCAATATTTGCGGAGAAAATTAAAGTTTTCGTTTAAAAATTAACCAATTTTCAACAGCAATAACTCCCAAACATGCAAATATATTCAAACCATTTATTGCCCATGTGAAAGTACAAGAAAAATACTACAAAACGCAAAACAAATTAGCTTGACCCTGGCTATCCCTCTACCAAAACACTCGCATTGAAAATTGTTACTCGGTTGAATTTAATATGGTGTAGTGTAAAAACCGTGTTATCCCGATCAAGTAAGTGTGCAAAATAAATTATGAAAATGTGTAATCCAAGCAGCATGGATTGTTTGTAGAGAAAAAGATTTTCAAAATTCGTTTTCGGATGAAATTTGATTACTGCAGTTCGAGGTGTACGAATTTCGAAATGTATTTGAAGATTCTTCATCCTCACTATCGCTATTATTGTGCATATCATATGTACTGACCAACAGTTGCAGTAGGTACATCTTCAGAGGACATGGCATTTTTGTTATTTGGTAGTTCCCTCATGCTAGAAATTACCGGATCAGAAGATTCTAACAGACGGCAGAAGATCCGTATTTGTAGCCATTCTGGAGATCTTCCTTGTGTGATGAGTTCGGAACTGTTGTATGTCCTTGTCCACCATTGTCATCATCAGCTCGTAACCACTACCGTTCTACCTTCACGTACATGATGTAGGATGTAGGATGATTTTTTGCGATTTGCTGGTCTATGTTCATTTTTTCTTGCAGCGTTAGTGCAGTCGTTTCCTTTGCAAACTGGAGATGCAACGGCCGGCAATACCTGGTCGAAGACGATCTAATTAGGCTAATTCAAAGAAACATATCTGGTCGAAGATGGATGTGGATTTAGGAATATATTCTTTCCATTTGTTACTGCTTTCATGGGAACAATTGATGTGATGTGATCATCATCAATGAATGTTTGCTAATACTCGCTAAGATCTGCGGTTTCATCTTCATCTTCTTTCGGTTACTGTCTTCAGTTCTTCATCAGAAAACGTGTTTAGTGATGCAGCTTTCGAGCTGATAATACTTGACGAGGTTTGATATGCACAGTAACAGCGATAGTGAGGATGAAGTATCTTCAAATACACTTCGAAATTTGTACACCTCGAACTGCAGTAATTAAATTTCATCCGAAAACGAATTTGAAAAATCTTAATAATCCATGCTGCTTGGATTACACATTTTCATAATTTATTTTGCACACTTTAGTTGATCGGGATAACACGGTTTTTACACTACGCCATATTAAATTCAACCGAGTAACAATTTTCAATGCGAGTGTTTTGGTAGAGGGATGGCCAGGGTCAAGCTAATTTGTTTTACATTTTGTAGTATTTTTCTTGTACTTTCACATGGGTAATAAATGGCTTGAATATATTTGCATGTTTGGGAGTTATTGCTGTTGAAAATTGGTTAATTTTTAAACGAAAACTTTAATTTTCTCCGCAAATATTGATGATAGCAAGTTACTATATTCTACAAAAGTATGTAATTTGACTGTTAGAAAATCTTTGCCGAACATGTCAAATGCGTATAAATACTGTAGAAAGAACTGTGGTCAAAAAATTGATTTTCGTAAAGTCTCCACAAAAATTGTTCTTTATCTCTAAAACTATAATAGCTAGAAGGTTACTTTCTTTGGCAAAGTTCTTTAGAATAATCTTTTCAAAAATTTTGTAGAACTTTGTTTTGCTGTATCTCTTACTGTTCAAAAAATAAATTTTTTATCTAACTTTTAGGGGGATTAATCAAATAATCGTTCATGCCATATGAAAGAGCTTTTAACGCTGAGAAATTTCTCTGAACATACTTAACCAGTATAATCAACCATTTCGGCGCAATTAAAAAAACGCGTGTTCTGATACCAATGGGACCACTGTGCACCGCTTGCACAGCTTAGTCCAATCGGGGGCCTTACACTTGCCTGCCCGATGTCCAAAGCCCATACACCTAAAACAGCGTTCGATACGCCGTTTGGACGCAAGTGTACAGACTGACCAGCCCACCCTAATTTGGCCAAACGCCAACATTTTGTTGGCGATTGCCTCTGACACGTTTATAGTTGCGGTTTGCATATCGCCGTATGCCTTCCGCAACCGGATGCCACATCAACATTAAGCTCAGCGTACGACAAATTACCTGTCAGCTTCACTACTAAGGCGTCGCCCTTATGGACCCGCCTTGGGTTTGGCTTTGCAGCCGTAGCCTCGCTCGATTTCGGCCTAGGCGGTTTAAGCGGTTTACGCCTAACCAGTCGCCAGTCGTCATCCCCGGTCCCGGCAGCACCGTTCGGGACCGCCTCCGCGTGTTCGCTGGTACAGGCGCGATCCAAGGTTCACTGCCTCTTGGCCACCAGCGTTGGTCCATGGTCGAGCGTAGCCGCCTTGCGCTTGGAAAGCGGCGTATGCGCCTGACTAGGCATGGTCACAGCCTTAGCAGCTATGACCCGAGCTTCGGCGATCTCGCATCGCTGCAGAAGCTCCTGCCTCTCCACCTCGGCAGCTATGACGGTAGAGCGGAGGCTCACCGCCAACTTTATTGTCGAGGTGGACATTTGCCTCGAGTTGATGGTCGAGTACAACTCGTCCACAAACCTTTTGGCTTCCTCCAGCTTGCTACTGGTTGGAGGAAGCCCAACTCCCACCTCAAGAGGATGAGCCACGTCTTCCGTTGACATTTTCCTACCGCTGTCGCTCCCCTCTTGGCTGAGCTAGCAACGGTAGCCACCGGCGTTCTAACTGAGGTGTTAGACTTTGGTGGAGTCCACTTCCTTTTCGGTATCGCCCCCGTTTTCGGGGGGTTTCCCTGTTTGGGCTATGCCCCCGATTTCGGCGGGCTTCCCTTCCTGGTTCGCACCCCCGGTAACGGGGGGCTACCTGTCTTTGCCGGCGGTGATCTCGCCAGATATAATCTTTGCCTCCAGTAGCACCCGCATTCGTATCCTCAGTCAAAATTAGAAATTTTTCCATGCTTATGGGTCCCAACTCTAGACCGCTATCTCCACTCGTGTTGTGTAGTCGCCTTAACGATCCCATGGTGATCTATGTAAGCAGTGAAGTCCTGACGTCTAACAGGACACTACGGCGTCCGCAGCTGGCCTATAGGAGTTGAGCCCCGCTCGCCTCTTTACACCACTGCGCTACGCTACCCGCAAGCACAACGTGCCCCTCTTTCGCTGTTAGCACACAACTGAGGGTGCAACCAAAAACTGGTCGACGCTAGGCCCAGTTACGCCCGGCTGGCATCGCGTGGAAGTATGGATAAGAGTTCCCGCTCCCATCTTCTTGGCTATATGGGGTCGCGCCAAGTCGAATGCGGCTTTGTTCGGCACCACATCCTCGCTGGGTTAGGGCCTTAACCGGCCTTCTGGCAGGAACCCATGTAGCTACATTATGACTTCCACTGGTAGACGGAAATGCAGCCCTAAAAGTGGCTAAGCTAAAAGTGGGATGATCCGTATGCCCACTTAACGTGTTTCAGCAGCCGAAGGCCTGCTTCCAGTGCTTTGAGCGAGGGCACAAGTCCTGGAGCTGTAAGGGGCCTGACAGAAGCCACCTGTGTAGGAGATGTGGCGGTGTGGGCCATGTAGCGAGGGACTGTACTGCGCCGCCCAACGTACTACTCCGGATAACTTAGTCCAAAGGATGAGCTCCAGCTCGGACGTCTGGAGAGCGATCTATCCAGCTGCTACCCAGATTGTACTTGAGCTACAAAACCGCTGGAGAGCCGATCAACGGCTAATAAACGGCCTCACTACCATAGTCAAGTAGTTATCTAAGAGAGTGCGTTAAGCACAATAGCCCCTCCCTGAGATAATACCGGTAAGGTGGTGCTAGAGGGAATTGGGGCTGGAGACTCGAGTAGGGTTTTAGTGGGTCCGGATCCTTACACCCCATTAGGGGGGTCGGGTGTCGGGATACCAAACCCCACTCCCTGAGTTGTCTTCTCAGCTGTCTGATAGTACCGTATCTTCAAAGGTGCTCAGCAGATTTCCCTACTCGTAAAAAGAAAGGCGCCTAGCGGGCTAAAAGTACGATTCATAGACGAGGCAGAAATGCATAGATAGTAATTATACACAGTTTTAAACACTTTATTATAGATGCTAGAAATGGAAGATCAGCTGAAATCTGTGTGCGCTACAGATGCTGGCCAGTGTCTAATTGGTGGTGAAACAAATAAAAACGTTTGGTAAAGTTTCGATCTGACGGAGGCTGCATTACACCAGCGGAAAACAGGAAAGGTGCAAATTGAGAATATTCCTATCCAAAACATATCGCAGATTGAAGATATAATAGTTTTGTTTAGTGATCGACATCGGACCGGGTAAAGTCCGGAAAGTCCGGTCCGAAGTCCGATTGGAACGAAATTTTAGAGTCCGATTTTTTATCGGACCGGAACCGGAACAAAGCGATCCGGAACCGGACCGGACCGGGTATTCCGTTGAAAGTCCGGAAAAGTCCGGTGCACTTTTGACAGTAAAACTGACCGCAGTGGAAACTGTCGCACTGTCGAACCAGGGAAATGCAGGTTCATAAGAATCTCCAACGTTTCCCTAGTAGTAACAGTGAGACTGCCATCTTCTTTTTACAATTGCCCTAGGCCATTATTATGGTCTTTGGCTAACGCTTTTTGGAGTCATGCCGCCACAGGCAGAGCCTGGATGCTTTCGCAAAACTTGACTCTGGACTTTCTTTTGGCTTTGCGAAGAGAGATGCCCTGTAGGCCTCCCAATTAGACGTGATCTTAACCCTGTTGAATAAACGCCTAGCCTCCCGAAGAAGCTGAGCAATTCATTTCACCAGGGCACGTCACGGTAGACTATCCACGTGGTTAACGGACAGTTTGCAGTATAAGCATCAATAATCCTACTTTGTAGGTCATTGGCTTCAGCGTCCAGCTCAGCTGATGTGCGTATATTAATATGACAGGAAATCCGAGAGTTTCCCAGATGTTCTCTGAATGAACTACAGTTGGTTTTCTTCGGATTTCCGTATTGTTCTCTCCTAAGAGAGTTTGTCTCAATATCAAGATGCCTGTGGTCTGATAAAATTGGTTCGTCAGAGACATGTCAGAGACCTTCTCAGCTAGAGAAGTGTTGCACAGAGTGAGATCTAGGACCTCATCTCTGATAACAATAACAAAAGTTTCGAACATTTTACTTTGAAGAAAGTTTCAGCATGGCTTAAATGTTCGAAGTTTGAATCAGAACGGTACCTAGTTAGTAGCTAGGTTTTGCATTACTTTACTTTACTTCGGCGACAATCCATTTATCGAATCCATGCCGAATTCAGGAGCCGTCTCCACATTTCTCGGTCTGCCTCTCTCCAATCGCCCTTAACACCCGCTGCTCTAGCATCCTCGTTAACGGCGCTCATCCAACGGGTACGGGGTTTGCCTCGAAATCGTCGGCCTCTATCGGGTTCTCTGCTAAATATTGTTTTCGCTGGCATCCTTGCTACGAGGCCCACCCATTGTAGCCTGCCGTGTTTTAATCGCTTCACAATAGCCGCATCTTTGTATACTTGGCATATTTCATGATTCATGCGTGTGTGCAACACTCCCTCGTCTAATATGCCGCCAAGAATTGATCGCAGGATCTTATGCCCAAAAACGCCCAGAGCTCGTCGATCGCTCTCTTTCAACGTCCACTCTTCGTCGCCGTACAGTACCACTGGAAGAATTTGCGTCTTATAAAGCGCTAGTTTTGTACGGAGTTGTAGGCTACTGGACCTCAGCTGGCTACGTAATTCGTAGAAGACCCTGTTGGCAGCCGCTATCCGCCTTTTAACTTCACGTCTCAATCGGCTCGTTGTCACATGTCACTAACGTACCAAGGTAAACAAATTCGTTGACCACTTCCAAACAAGTCCAGCCAATCGATTTATTTTTGAAAAATTAACAAATATCTGTGGGTCTTGAAACCGAACGCTTCATAGCATCGGCTCGTACCTTTCGATCCCTCAAAATTTAATTTCAAAGAGTTCATTTTAAAAGTTATGTAATTATGGCACTTCATCTTCTCGGTAATGCCATAGGTAACCGAATTTCACGCTTATGGTCCAATAGTTTCAACGGATTTTTCAAAATTATCGTATAGGTTTAGGCGGAAGAGTTTCAGATTTTCATGAAATTTTGCTAACGAGCGTAGATAATGTACTTTTTAATGAAAACAATATATTATCCTATTTCCCAGCAAACTCCACTATAAATTTTCTGAACGATTTTTTTAACATCGCTTAGGCCATTGAAAATTATTTTTAAAGTTTTTGTCCCCCCGCCCTTCAAAATTGGCTCTAAAAATCGGGGAACAAAAAATTTGTTGAACTTGAGTAAATTTTTTTTGTATAAAACCTATTATTTGTGGGTTTTACAGCCTTAAGAAATCGAAAAAAGAGTTTACGGAGGGTTGACGCACGACACAAAAGTGGAAGTACAAATAATGTAATTTCCGAAAATCGGTAAAAAAAATTCTTTCGATTTTCAATCTATTTTGGAAGGGTTTTGCATAGAAAATAATAACGTATAAATGAAAAGCAAGAATAGATTCGGGATTCACGACTAAACTTCAAGTAAAAATTCGAAATTTTTAACTAAAAATCTTAATTTTTTTGCGTGATTATAAAAATCTCTTTGTTTAAAATAAAACAAATTGTTCAACATTTATCAACTTTTAAAATAAGTGATGTCCGATAAAACTGTTAAAATTTGAGTTGAATCTTTCTGGGAAAAGAAAAATCGCGAATTTAAATTAATTTTCATTAAAAAGTTCATAAACTATGCTCACATGCAAAATTTCATGAAATTATAAAAACCTTTGGCCCACTTTATATAATAATTTTGAAAAATGCTCATAATTGAGGGGGCTAGAAGGAAAGGGGTGTGACAAAATTGAAAAAATTGAGATAATGGTAGGAAACGATACTTTGAGCATGGTTTTATGCATGCATGCTAGAAAACTCATGTCAAAATTTTACCGTTTAATTACTTTTTTAGAAACTTGAAAAAAACCTGCAAAATAATAGTTGGGGTTCACTTGGAAGGAAAGGGGTGTAAGTGCACTATATGAGCAATTCCAGCTAAACTAACAAAACGGTTGATCTCGAATATTTTTTATTGGAAAAAAATTTGCCACGTAACGATTCATTTTTCATTAAACATAATCATTTTCGTCAAGAGTAACTTTTCAAAAGGGCGTATTTATAAACGAGATTCTTTCAAAATATATCTCGAAAACTACTTATTTATCAAAAATGATGTCAACGGAAAAGTTGTTGGAGATTAAGTGTAGTTTCGGAGAAAAATACAATGAAAGAAAATGCAAAATCAAAATAAAAATCATAAAACGTAAATTATCTCAAAACATGTCCCCTCAGATTTGTCTCATTTTTTAAAGATAGCTTAAAACATTTTTAAAGCTGTCGAAGAGCTATTGATGTAAGCTCTTTCAGCTTTTTTTTAATCTGACAAATTTTTAAAAATATCCAAATTTTACTTTATTTTTGTAAAACTGAAACTAAATCCAATTCTACGCATAATGTTGAACAAATTATGACATATAAACTTTTTTCTTAGGACTAGCCGTTCTGAAGTTAGGCCATTACAAATATTTTATGAAGTTTTTGTCATTCCGACGTGAGGCCATTGAAGGGGGATTACTAAGATCATGACTTAAGGCAACTACAATAAGGTGATATATAAATTAACGCCGCCCGTTGAAAAAAATTGAACTATTTTCTAAATCATTTTGAAAATGAATGTCACCTGAACAACATTTCCAGCGTAAAATACAGCCCACACAAGTATATTATATGTACGCTGGCGCCACGTAGTGAGACAATTCTATACTATGGTCCAAACTATCCGCAAGGCTGCTATTATTTAAACAATTTTCCCGAAAAAAGTAATATTTTTGGTAGCTCATATCATGATAAATGATATACGGCTATACGGATATACGCTATGAGAAAATTCTGAACTATTTTCTATACCATCTTGAAGGTGACTGTCAGTTGTATAAACTTCTCGAAGACCACTATTTTCTAGGTAATCCGCAGCGTTAGTTACAACCTGTGCAGTAATATTGCATATACGGTAGCACCACGTAGTGAGACAATTCTGCACTATTTGCTATACCATCTATACCAGCCTTGCATGCTATTACTTAAACAGCTTTCCCGAAGAAAATAATATTTGAGGTTACAAATAAAACGAGGTCGCATTACACACTAACGCCGCACGTTGAGAATATTCTGAACTATTTTCAGTGCCGTCTCCGAGATGACAGTCATTTAAACAACCTTTCCGAAGACTGCAACTTTCTAAATAGTCAGTAGCGTAAGATACAGACTATACAAGAATAATACATATGAAATAGCGCCACGTAGCGAGAAAAGTCTAAACTACTACTGCCTGGTCGCTAACCTACCTTTTAACGAAGATGATTGTAATATGACTTCAAGATATACACTTGCACCTTTTTCTCTCTAAGTAGTAATTCCTTATAATCGCTTGGAATGAAGGGGTACAAGTGTATAACTTAGAAGGAAAGGGGTGTAAGTGCAAATAACATTTTCAAAAATGTATTCTAAATCCCGAAAATCAAAGTGCTTTTCCAAGACATCAATAGAATTTAATAAAGAAATGTTAATACAACCATAGTGCGTCATTAGTTTTGTATTATATGACCTGACGAATTTTCTAGATGATGTTAACTTTGGAGCTGATTTTCTCGAAATTTACTTTTTGTCATTTACACCCCTTTTCTTCTGACCCACTCAATTGCTAATCATAGCAGAATTGATTTTTTTTTGTTCGATTATAGTCACTTTAACCAGTTTGGGTCATTCATGACTTCTGCGGGGTTGGGATTTGAACCCGGATCCTCCGCGTGAGAGTGGTGAATGCACTACGCCGGGACTGACCGCATCAGCAGAATTGAATGGAAAACATTTTGTTGGTTACTTCTAAAGTTACAACTGTTTGTATCAAACGTGTCCTGAGTGCATAAAAACTTTAATTGTGTTTTTATCGAAATCATATTTCTAACTTCGGTACGCTATTATTTCACAAACCACTCACTGCTATTTTTATAAAGCGGATAAAATTATCTTCTTTTTGATCCATCGTTTTAGCATCGGTATTGCATTATTTGAATTTTTAGAGGCGGTGAAAGACAATTTTTTTATTAAAAAACTGACTTTTATGTCTGAATGTGCACCATATTAGAATGCGCTTAAAATTTCGAAAACAGAATCAAACTTAGTTTAGGAATTATCCATGACGGGTAAGCTACCAAACACCAGTCATTACTGCCGCAATTTTTATATAATCCGTTTCAAGGAGCCGGATAGCGTTTAGAAGTTACAGATTACAGGTTACACACATTCAAAGCTTTGCCTTTGACATTTACCTACTTTTTAAAATTGGTAAATTTTGCATTCGGGCAATTTCGGACTTCCGGACCGGAATCGGACCGGAACCGGAACGGAGCTAAATCGGACCAGAACGAAATCGGACCTAAAAAGTTCGTTCCGATTTTTTACCGGACCGGACCGGAACCCGGACTTCAATTTTCGTTCCTGGAGGGGCCTTAAGGGCCCCCTCGATCATAAAAACCCGCGCGGAAGGAACAAATCAAAAAAGAAATATAACAACCGGATTAAGTGCCACTACCGACCGGACGGGTCGGCGTGCCAAATCGAACTCCCATTTCTTTTCCTAAACTTTTTCCACTAAGTTAATTCGTACTTGCTAAGAACTCTTTGCCCTAGGGAAACTCCTCCTTCTCGAGGTAGTTCCGTCCTATTCTGCCTAGCGGCAGACCTCACGCTGTCCGTCGAGCTTCCCTCTCGCGCATACATTTTGGCCCCTTCGTTTACCTTAGTCGGCAAAATGCAAAGGCGCATTTGTTTTGGGAACTGTTCATTGCCGCAGGTTAAGAAACTTGCGCGTTCGTTAACCTAGAATGGTGCAAACGCGACAATTGTTTTCATTTAAGTATTTTGCCCTACCGGCGCCGTCGCTCGATCGAGTCACCGACCGGCGCGGGTAATCGAATAAAATGTGGGAATTATGTTCTGAGCCGACCGGGGTTGATTCATCCGGGTTCAGCCAGATGAAAATGCGTGCATGTAATGTTACCGAGAGAAATGAGGGTCGCTTCACTTCCCCACCCTCCGAGGGATGTGCGATATTTTATCGATACCGGAGGTATCGATATTTTCATTCGATATATCGAGTATCCGGCATCGATATTTCACCATGCGATATTATCGGATATCGATACCTTTTCATCCGATATTAGAGGTATCGAAAGCTACAAAAAGACCAGTTCTTCACGCATAACTTTTTGCCAAATTATCGAACTCGCGTTTTTCAGTTCTCAAGCTTCCAAACAGGTGTGTCTAAAAGCTGAACCATACTGCATGCCGCGTTTGAAAAATGCTACAAAGTTTATTTGAGGCGGTACGCTGCTGCCGTGCCTGATAAAATGAATTGCATGCTCAAAAAAGCAACCGCAACCCGTTTCGGTGTTGTCTTTCAGACGCCGGTTTTTAGCATTTCGGTAACACTCGGGATTACGTGTGCTAGCTTTGTAAAAGATCCTCGGATATATGCTGGATGTGTGTCTTTTTGCTAGCGTTAAGTTTTCGTATTCCCTTATCTATTTCATTGACTCACACGGCCAACTGAGATAAATATGAAGCACCTCCATGTGTGTTTTTGCAAACTTGAGAATACTCTTCTGCGGTGGATGCCGATATCAACGGATTGTTAGGTTAATTGTTTCCTGAAGCCACCATCGAACATCGTATCGTTGCAAGCGCAGATTGATTTGCAAGAACCATTTATACTGTGAACTGTGAAGCGAGCTACGTATAATTTCTTTAAACCGATCCTGCTCCTGATCAGTTATTTATATTTTCTGTCTAAAAATGCGAATCTCATAATCCAGCCATGCCCTGTGTCACTCAAAATATTTTAGAAAATCGAAAAACTTTTTTATTACTTAACATTAGTTTATTAGATGTTTCCGGATATATAGGGCTTTACCGAAATTAACTAAAAGGAGAGCTTTTAACTTGGACCCCAGGACCAAACATTTCGGCTTCACTCAAATTATATGCAGATGGCAGTCTTGCCGAAATCAGTTAACTCGCGTTGGCCGATATCAGATAACTCGGAAATGTGTTAACCGGGTGTATTGAAAACTGGTCCTAAAACTATGACAAATTCAACACCACCGATAAATTCCTAGCCACACTTCGTGTTTGTTTGCATGTATGAAAAAGAGATGAACTTGGTTGCGTCGTTTTAGGAAACGGTAACGACCGTATAAGCTACGTTCGATGTTTTGCCAAAGTCTGATTCTAATTTGGAATTTTATTTCTTGAAATGTGGATTATCTTTAATATTTTCCTCCCTAGAATAACACAATGTGAATAAATAATGTGAGAAGGTAAACTTATGCGAATCTAATTTACATCCAACACTTTTCTGATTATAGGAGTTAATGTAAGCATTTATGATACTACTTCTGTTGAAATATAACAAACTATGAAGCAAATCAGCGGGGTTTTCAAAATAAAATCTTGCTAGTATATTTTGTTGCATTTTAGACCAATCTATTGAAAAATTGTTTGAAACTGATCAGTTCTAGTCCTGGTGCTTCTAGTTAAAAAGCGCCCGCCTGACCGATAAATCTGCAGCGAACATTGTCGAGTGGAACGTATACGGTATCTTGGAGGTGCGGAGATGCCGGCGACATAAACGAGGCAGGTGGCTGCATCGTAAGCCCGTGACGGATCGTATCTGAAAACTTTCTGAATATTTCGGGTTTCGATATCGGTGAATATCGAAGTATCGATATTTTGGTTGCGATATACTCATTACTCAGTATCGGATCGGTCCGATATATTGCGATACCAGATATCGATACTTTGGCTTTCGATTCCCATCCCTAACCCTCAGAAGCTTGCTGTGCGTCTCTGCAGGAGAGGCGCAGCAATTCGGTAAGTAAAACGGGCATATTCAGATAAGATTAAATTCTGCGCGGTGGAGAAGCTCTACGTCAGGTGGAAACAGTATGCTATGGTTTTCGATTATATGTATATATTTGACTTGTCCTTGATTGTTTTTTCTTTGATAAGTGCTAAAGCCTCTTATGGCCAATTTAACACAATTCTTCAATTTAATCTAATAATGGTACCGGATTCCTACCTCATAATGTTATAATGTTATAGAGGAGAAAAAAAATAGAATGTAATAATGTTATAGAAAAACTGAATATCGGAGATTAACTCTCGTTTACCGTTGGTTTACTATAAAAAAAATCAGAGGGGTTGTGTACAAGACACGACCGCATATATAGGTGACGTAGGACTACGTAAGTCTCTTTGTTGTGATAGTAGCATGTATCCATGCTTGTAATCTTTCGATTCTTCATGTATACATGCTATATGCAACATATATACATGCTACATGCGTTGTATGTAACATTTATCAAAGTAGTAACATTGCATATGTTCAATCCTCAAGAGATCAGAGTCATTACTATGTGCATTTGGAAACAATTTAACCAAATCAAGAACACAAACTATTACTTTCCTGCTACCTTACTGAAATTAAAGATTGTTTTTATTATCCATGGTTTCCCACGTTGAAAGGATTTTACCAATTCAATCCTATTTTATCAACCGCACATCTTTTCACTACACTTCTAATGAAACGGCAAGCATACGTATTCATACAGTCATATTATAACCGAACACTACAGCTGTAGCACATTTTTCCAACACAGATATCAAATTCGCCTAGGTTTAATCGTCTCGCAGTAAAGAACTTGCGATCTGTTGGGACAACGAACTTGTGTCGTTTTTTCTGGCACACTTCCCTAACACAGATATCAAATTGGACGAGGTTTAACCGCGTTCGTAAGAAATCTGTTGGCACGAGCGGACTTTGTCACTCTTTCTGGGGTACTTCCCAAGCAAGGACATCAAATGGTCTAGGTTTAATCGCGGTGTTGAGAAATCTGGTTGAAATGAGGAAACGGTCACTTGTTTTGGCTTACTTCCCAAGCACAGATATCAAATTGGTATAGGTTTAGATCATCGTAAAGAATCTTCCAACCAATCACGAAGCTAGAATTCTGGTAAAACATAGGTTCATTATTTTCAATTTTTCAATAGTTCAACATCAAGAATCTATACTTTTCTTTATTCGGGTCAATTCTTAGAAGATTTTCCGATCGATTGGTGTAAGAATATTGAAAATCGAACGGAAAACCGCTGAGCTATTAGCGCTCAAAACCTTTCATTTTTCGTGACGCTCGAATTTTTCGATTTTTTGGAATGACACCCTATCTCAAAACTTGCCGTAAGACGTAGTCCTACGTCAATATTTGGCCTCAAGTGGCGAGTTGTAATTTCTAAGTATACGAGTGTTGGTGAATGTTATAATGGAATTCAAATGTAGTGTTTATGTGTGTTTTGAACAATGTAGTGTTTTTGTTATAATTGTGTAGTATTGCATTCGAAACCATATTGGATGACTGAAGTTTTTGGAGCGTCTTAGTAAAATACGAAACCTAAAAATAAAAAATAAGAAAACTCATGCTGTTTCAATAGCCAGTCTTCCAAGAGGCTTATCGATTCTTTCACGGGGACGCTTGGGAATAAGCTTATTATAATATGACTGTATGAATACGTATGCTTGCCGTTTCATTAGAAGTGTAGTGAAAAGATGTGCTGTTGATAAAATAGGATTGAATTGGTAAAATCCTTTCAACGTGGGAAACCATGGATAATAAAAACAATCTTTAATTTCAGTAAGGTAGCAGGAAAGTAATAGTTTGTGTTCTTGATTTGGTTAAATTGTTTCCAAATGCACATAGTAATGACTCTGATCTCTTGAGGATTGAACATATGCAATGTTACTACTTTGATAAATGTTACATACAACGCATTTTACGCTTCCTGAGCTATACTGAAATATTTGGTCTAAGTAATCTAATTTTAGTTTCTGTGCATTTAGTCTGTTAAAAATATATTTTTTCTCTTCAAATGAGAATAAATTCCTGTTTAAAACGCTAAATTTGGCAAATTCTATTTGTTCTTCTATATTACTAAGAATTTGGATTATTAAGTCAAGGTTTATGATCAGGTTGATGTATTCCAAATCGGCCCTAACAGTTAACGAACTGTTCCTTTGCTCTACGATGTGTTTGTGTTAATGTGTTAATCTTTTTGAGAATATCCGTAATATTATTGATTTTGTTTTGTATTTTTTCATTGATGATTATTTGTCTTGATAGAGATTTCGAGATTGAATTTTCTTGTTTTGCTAGGGTACCTAAACTCTGATTTATGATTTCTAGATCGTCATTGTCTGGATTGCCTGCTAACAATTTTATCACTGATCCTAATGCATTGACTAGTGCTCTTCTGGTTCTGTGGGAATACAAACTCATCAATTTTCCTCTAGCATATTGGATTTTGAAATCTAGTGTGTTACGTAAATGGTCAATGATTTTCAGGTTTTCGGCTGTTCTTTCGATATAGTCTATGTTATTCTCGATAGATTGGATGTTAATTTTATGTATAATCCTCTCAAATCCTAACCTTATCCTGACTTGTTTTAGCTTTATGGCTATTATGCCATTGTTATGGGATACATCTTTAAATTTGGTACTGTTTATTAAGGCGATGAATGGTAAACTGTAACGAGAATTAAATGATTGGTTTATTGGTTAGTTTTTTATTCTGTTTTTATGTATTTTGATGTCGTTGACATCTTCAAATGTTAGTTCATTGTTGGTTTTAACGGTTGTAGTTTTAAATGGGTCTTTATCTTTTGTTAGACGTTGTGAGTTTTTAATATACTTAATGTCGCCAGGGTAAAGATTTGTGGGTTTTTTGTTAGTTTCGTACTGTTGTTCATATTCGTTTTTTCGCCTATTTAGTTCGATTTTTACCGCTGACTGTAATTTTTTTGCTGTTTCCGATATCTCTTCCATATTTGTTGTTCCTGAGTTATTGAATATTAAGTTTCGCGGTTGGTTTTTGATGGCTGAATGGAAGCTATTGTTGTAGATGTCTATTACGATGTTTATTTGTTCGTTTATCGTCAGATTGTTAAACTTCGCCTTATTCGTGCGGAAAATTTCTATTAGTGTCGAGTGGAACCGTTCCACTATACAGTTCGAGTTCGATCCACTCGCGAAGTGTATTTCGATTCCGAGATCGTTAAGGAATCCTACGAAGTCTATAGACCTAAAAGATGGCTCTTGGTCACATACTATAGTCTTCGGTCTTCCGAACTGTCGAATGTGCTCGGTAATCGCGGTTTTTATGTCAATGATAGTTCTAGTGGTTAATGGGATGATGTTTGCGAATTTGGAAAAGGAGTCGACTATAGTGAGCCATTTTTGCCCTTTTAAAAAGAAAATGTCTATATGAACTCGATCGAAAGGTTTTTCTCCAAATATACTCTTTCTTATTAGTTTCGGTGGTTTTCTGTCATATTTAGCTTTTTTGCAAATATCACATGAATTGATAAAAATTTTGAGTTTTCGGTCGAGTTGTGGGAAAAAATGGGTTTGCATTATTTGGTTCTTATTTTCCTTTATGCCACGATGCCCATAGTGGTGTATGTTTCTTATGGTTTCATCCTGCTCTTCTTCCATTCTTATGTCATCCAATAAGGTTTCTGAAATGAAAACTTTGTATATATTATTACTTGAGAAGTGTTTTTTGTAAGTTTCTTGGACCAATTGTGCTAGTGACACGGGGACTTTTAAGCAATTTACACCCTTCGGGTTGAGGGTTCGTTTTAATATTTCTACCACGTTTTCTTCGGTGTATTCTTTTCTGATAATTGTGTGTCTATGGAATTTTGGAAAGACTTGCTCGTACGCTGATAACTCTATATTACCAATTTTAAATAAAACTTGCGTTCTGAAAACATTGATTGGCTTTTCGGTATATCTGATAAAATAATCGTCGCTTGTGTCTGCCGAGTGTACCGTCATTATGTCGCTTTCATCATCCGAATCTTCTGCTGCTCGCTCAGACGGTTCAACGTTTAAAGATAGCGATGATTGCGAATGCATGTTTAAATGGTTTTTCAAATTTACGCGTGACAATGCGTCGGCGACTACGTTTTGTTTGCCTGGTTTATAGATAAGTTCATAATCAAATTCTTCTAAAGCCAATTTTCCTCTAATAATTCTATGGTTTGCGTTACTAAGTGAGAAAGTGGTTGGTGGTCTGTGAACATTTTAAACTTTCTTCCATAAAGATAAGGTCTGAAGTGTTTCACTGCCCATACAATTGCCAGGAATTCTTTCTCTGTCGTTGAGTAGCGCTCTTCTGTTTGGTTTAATGTCCTTGAAGCATATGCGATAGGTCTGTCACGCCCTATCGGTCCTTGTGACAACACAGCGCCTATGGCATAGTCGCTTGCGTCTGTTGTCAGTAAAAATTCTTTATTGAAATCTGGGTAAGCTAATACCGGGTCAAGCATTAAAAGTTCTTTACATTTTTCAAAACACCTTTCTATTTCGGGTGTAATTTCAAATTCAGTTTCTTTCCTGAGGAGTGCTGTTAGTGGTTTAACGATTTTTGCGAAATCCTTGATAAATCGTCTGTAGTAACCGAGCATTCCTAAAAATTGCCTTATTTCTTTTTCACTTGAAGGTAGTGGCCATTGTTTAATAGCTTCTATTTTGTCGCTATTTGGTCGTACTCCGTCTTCAGAGACTGTATGACCTAAAAACTGAGTTTCTTTTCTAAAAAACTCGCATTTGTCAAGTTGAATTTTTAATCTCGCGTCCTTTAATTTTTCAAGCACTTGAGATAGATTTTTTGCGTGTTCTTGAAGGGAGCTGGAGAAGACAATTATATCGTCCATGTAGACGAAGCAGCATACTCCGATTAAGTCTCTTAGAATGCAGTCCATGACTCTTTGAAACGTCGCTGGGGCGTTCTTTAATCCGAATGGCATACGAGTGAATTCGTATTTGCCACCGTTTACCGAAAAAGCGGTTTTTTCTGTATCTTCCTTTGCCAACTGAATTTGGTGGAAGCCAGAAACCAAATCGATCGTTGAGAAGTATTTTGCTTTACCTAATTTATCCAGAATATCCGTGATTTCTGGTATGGGATATTTATCATTGATTGTTTTTTCATTAAGTTTTCTATAATCAATGACTAAACGAAATTTCTTTTTGCCAGACGCATCAGGTTTCTTTGGGACTACCCATACAGGAGAGGTGTATGGTGATATAGATTCCTTGATTATTCCATCCGCAAGTATTTTCTTTATTTGGTCTTGTACCTCACTTTCGTATACGTAAGGATATTTGTACGATTTGGAGTGTACTGGCACATTGTCGACCGTTCTGACGTTGTGCTTTATTTTGTGGGTGAACGACAGTTTATCTGTCTCCACGTAAAGAACGTCTATAAAGTTGTTGGTCACTTTCTTGAGGGCATGCTTCTCTTCATCATTCATGTGATCGTCTCTAAATGTGTATTTCGCAGGGTCGACCGTTTTTGGTAAATCCGTCAGGTCGAACGGGTCATTTTCAATTTCTTTATCTAAGTCATTAGAAAGTTTGAGTTCGTTTGCGTTAATTTCGATCGATGTTTCTGAGTGATTTTGCACTGCTATAAAAGCTACGTTGTTTGTGCTTCTGTAGAGGCCTGGTAATATTGAAAAATTGTCGAAAGGTTTTTCTTCTTTTACGAGAAAATCTCCATCATTTTTTGTTCTGATTTTTACAAATTGAAATTTTTGTTCTGTTAAGTTTATTTTATGTTTTTCGGGGAATCTCTTTTTCATATGGAAGGTCTTCCTACCAATTTTCAAAATGTTTTTGCTAACATCGATTTTCGCATTAAGATCTCGTAGTGACTCGTATCCAATGAGTCCATCAAAAAATTTATGAAATTCGAAAATGAAAAATTTTAATTTTTTGTTAATTTGAAATGGGTCAAATGATGCCGATTTATCTATGATGTGTGTGCCTTTTATATTGGTCACTTTTGATGTTGGCTCTATCTTACAGTTTTCAATATTTACGTGTGCTGGCGATATGTAATTTTTGTTCGCTCCTGTGTCGATCAAAAATTTCATTTCACCTTTTGAAGTTTGGATAGTTATGTACGGAACGAAATTGTTGTCATTTTTTGTTATTTTTTTCTTTGTGGTGCTTCTTCCACGTGAAAATTTAATTCCTCGTCGACAAAGTAATCGTCGTCGTCCGAGTTAAGCACGTTTTCGTCTTGTTGCTGTGAGGTGTCAAATTCGTCCTCGCAGTTTTTGCGTTCGGTTTCATGGTTGTTAACCTCTGTATGAGACCTTGCCGTTCTCATCGAAACGTCGTCGTCCGGTGGGGCGGCTCTTGTTTTAAATTTTCCGGACCCATAAGATTTTGTATGTGGGTTATTGAAATTTGAGGTGGACGGTTTTGCGATGAATTGGTTACTATTGTTATTAAAATTTGTAGGCGGTTTTGAAATATTAACGAGAGGTACATTTGGATTATTAAAGTTAGAATTTGTTTGTCTAGCGTTTTTGTTGATATGGTCGGATGGCGGTCTTTTATTAAATTTTTGTCTGTATGCAGCATTCGCGTATTGGGTTGTGATGGCATAAGCCTCCTCCAGGCTTTTTGGCCTGTAGCTTCTGACATGCATTGGTAAATCATCCGTCAGTCCGTCTATAAATCTGGTGAGCGTTATTAAGCTCACTAGGCTATGTATTGCTTTTGTTGAGTTAACGTAGTTCTCCATCATTGCTGCTGTTGATTTGATAGCAGTATCGATGGTCTTTATTTTGTTATAATATTCAGTTAACGTCTTTTTTCCTTGGGTAATGTAGAACAAGGATTGAATATGCGACGTTAGATCGCGTCTGTCTCCGTAGGAGTTTAAAATTACTTCCTTGATTTCTGCCCAACCGTTCGGGTTACCAGCAGCAATCAAAATTTCTTTTGCTTCTCCCGTAATTTTATTTTTCACTGCCCTGACCAGTTGACTATACACCGGTTCGTCTTGATAGCTTTTAAAAAGATCAAGAGTATTTTCGGCGTCCTCTAGCCAAGCGTGGGTCTCTTTTTTATTACCCGCAAATGTTGCTAAGTTTTTAATGGGGTCTGGGGTCCTAAATTGTAAGAAGGGATCCTCAGCTTTTGCTTTCAAGTGTCTAATTTGACCGATTAGTTCGTTTTGGTTGTTGGTTAGACTCTTAATGTGCTGGAGCAAACTTTCAACTGTAATTTGTGGAATCGGAACTGGTTGAACATCGTCCAGTTCCGTATCCGAAAGGTCTGATTTAAATTCAGCCATGCTTGAGTACGAGTACGATATTCACTTTATTCACTTACACTGCGCTTTCGCGATTAGTGGTTAGTTAGTTTTATTTTTCTTTTGTGATATTTCAGGTGTCTGCTTACCGCTGGTGGGGGCTCGCACCTCTGAATTAGTATGGTTTTTGATTAAAAGTCGTGGATTACTTACAGGTAGATTATTCTCATCTCCTGGAGCTTGGGTAGATAGTGTCGGGTTCCAAGTGGCGGGATTAATCCTCCTTTGTAGACTTGGTGATTGTGCTACTAGATGTTCGCTCTGTTAACACTGTTCACTTCGTTTAACCACTTGCCTTAAGACTGCGCCAATTATGCTATAAAGTTTCACGTTAGCATAAAAAAATTTATTCACTATACTTTTAACACTTGAACGAGTGTTGGTGAATGTTATAATGGAATTCAAATGTAGTGTTTATGTGTGTTTTGAACAATGTAGTGTTTTTGTTATAATTGTGTAGTATTGCATTCGAAACCATATTGGATGACTGAAGTTTTTGGAGCGTCTTAGTAAAATACGAAACCTAATAATAAAAAATAAGAAAACTCATGCTGTTTCAATAGCCAGTCTTCCAAGAGGCTTATCGATTCTTTCACGGGGACGCTTGGGAATAAGCTTATTCCCAAGCGTCCCCGTGAAAGAATCGATAAGCCTCTTGGAAGACTGGCTATTGAAACAGCATGAGTTTTCTTATTTTTTATTTTTAGGTTTCGTATTTTACTAAGACGCTCCAAAAACTTCAGTCATCCAATATGGTTTCGAATGCAATACTACACAATTATAACAAAAACACTACATTGTTCAAAACACACATAAACACTACATTTGAATTCCATTATAACATTCACCAACACTCGTTCAAGTGTTAAAAGTATAGTGAATAAATTTTTTTATGCTAACGTGAAACTTTATAGCATAATTGGCGCAGTCTTAAGGCAAGTGGTTAAACGAAGTGAACAGTGTTAACAGAGCGAACATCTAGTAGCACAATCACCAAGTCTACAAAGGAGGATTAATCCCGCCACTTGGAACCCGAGACACTATCTACCCAAGCTCCAGGAGATGAGAATAATCTACCTGTAAGTAATCCACGACTTTTAATCAAAAACCATACTAATTCAGAGGTGCGAGCCCCCACCAGCGGTAAGCAGACACCTGAAATATCACAAAAGAAAAATAAAACTAACTAACCACTAATCGCGAAAGCGCAGTGTAAGTGAATAAAGTGAATATCGTACTCGTACTCAAGCATGGCTGAATTTAAATCAGACCTTTCGGATACGGAACTGGACGATGTTCAACCAGTTCCGATTCCACAAATTACAGTTGAAAGTTTGCTCCAGCACATTAAGAGTCTAACCAACAACCAAAACGAACTAATCGGTCAAATTAGACACTTGAAAGCAAAAGCTGAGGATCCCTTCTTACAATTTAGGACCCCAGACCCCATTAAAAACTTAGCAACATTTGCGGGTAATAAAAAAGAGACCCACGCTTGGCTAGAGGACGCCGAAAATACTCTTGATCTTTTTAAAAGCTATCAAGACGAACTGGTGTATAGTCAACTGGTCAGGGCAGTGAAAAATAAAATTACGGGAGAAGCAAAAGAAATTTTGATTGCTGCTGGTAACCCGAACGGTTGGGCAGAAATCAAGGAAGTAATTTTAAACTCCTACGGAGACAGACGCGATCTAACGTCGCATATTCAATCCTTGTTCTACATTACCCAAGGAAAAAAGACGTTAACTGAATATTATAACAAAATAAAGACCATCGATACTGCTATCAAATCAACAGCAGCAATGATGGAGGACTACGTTAACTCAACAAAAGCAATACATAGCCTAGTGAGCTTAATAACGCTCACCAGATTTATAGACGGACTGACGGATGATTTACCAATGCATGTCAGAAGCTACAGGCCAAAAAGCCTGGAGGAGGCTTATGCCATCACAACCCAATACGCGAATGCTGCATACAGACAAAAATTTAATAAAAGACCGCCATCCGACCATATCAACAAAAACGCTAGACAAACAAATTCTAACTTTAATAATCCAAATGTACCTCTCGTTAATATTTCAAAACCGCCTACAAATTTTAATAACAATAGTAACCAATTCATCGCAAAACCGTCCACCTCAAATTTCAATAACCCACATACAAAATCTTATGGGTCCGGAAAATTTAAAACAAGAGCCGCCCCACCGGACGACGACGTTTCGATGAGAACGGCAAGGTCTCATACAGAGGTTAACAACCATGAAACCGAACGCAAAAACTGCGAGGACGAATTTGACACCTCACAGCAACAAGACGAAAACGTGCTTAACTCGGACGACGACGATTACTTTGTCGACGAGGAATTAAATTTTCACGTGGAAGAAGCACCACAAAGAAAAAAATAACAAAAAATGACAACAATTTCGTTCCGTACATAACTATCCAAACTTCAAAAGGTGAAATGAAATTTTTGATCGACACAGGAGCGAACAAAAATTACATATCGCCAGCACACGTAAATATTGAAAACTGTAAGATAGAGCCAACATCAAAAGTGACCAATATAAAAGGCACACACATCATAGATAAATCGGCATCATTTGACCCATTTCAAATTAACAAAAAATTAAAATTTTTCATTTTCGAATTTCATAAATTTTTTGATGGACTCATTGGATACGAGTCACTACGAGATCTTAATGCGAAAATCGATGTTAGCAAAAACATTTTGAAAATTGGTAGGAAGACCTTCCATATGAAAAAGAGATTCCCCGAAAAACATAAAATAAACTTAACAGAACAAAAATTTCAATTTGTAAAAATCAGAACAAAAAATGATGGAGATTTTCTCGTAAAAGAAGAAAAACCTTTCGACAATTTTTCAATATTACCAGGCCTCTACAGAAGCACAAACAACGTAGCTTTTATAGCAGTGCAAAATCACTCAGAAACATCGATCGAAATTAACGCAAACGAACTCAAACTTTCTAATGACTTAGATAAAGAAATTGAAAATGACCCGTTCGACCTGACGGATTTACCAAAAACGGTCGACCCTGCGAAATACACATTTAGAGACGATCACATGAATGATGAAGAGAAGCATGCCCTCAAGAAAGTGATCAACAACTTTAGAGACGTTCTTTACGTGGAGACAGATAAACTGTCGTTCACCCACAAAATAAAGCACAACGTCAGAACGGTCGACAATGTGCCAGTACACTCCAAATCGTACAAATATCCTTACGTATACGAAAGTGAGGTACAAGACCAAATAAAGAAAATACTTGCGGATGGAATAATCAAGGAATCTATATCACCATACACCTCTCCTGTATGGGTAGTCCCAAAGAAACCTGATGCGTCTGGCAAAAAGAAATTTCGTTTAGTCATTGATTATAGAAAACTTAATGAAAAAACAATCAATGATAAATATCCCATACCAGAAATCACGGATATTCTGGATAAATTAGGTAAAGCAAAATACTTCTCAACGATCGATTTGGTTTCTGGCTTCCACCAAATTCAGTTGGCAAAGGAAGATACAGAAAAAACCGCTTTTTCGGTAAACGGTGGCAAATACGAATTCACTCGTATGCCATTCGGATTAAAGAACGCCCCAGCGACGTTTCAAAGAGTCATGGACTGCATTCTAAGAGACTTAATCGGAGTATGCTGCTTCGTCTACATGGACGATATAATTGTCTTCTCCAGCTCCCTTCAAGAACACGCAAAAAATCTATCTCAAGTGCTTGAAAAATTAAAGGACGCGAGATTAAAAATTCAACTTGACAAATGCGAGTTTTTTAGAAAAGAAACTCAGTTTTTAGGTCATACAGTCTCTGAAGACGGAGTACGACCAAATAGCGACAAAATAGAAGCTATTAAACAATGGCCACTACCTTCAAGTGAAAAAGAAATAAGGCAATTTTTAGGAATGCTCGGTTACTACAGACGATTTATCAAGGATTTCGCAAAAATCGTTAAACCACTAACAGCACTCCTCAGGAAAGAAACTGAATTTGAAATTACACCCGAAATAGAAAGGTGTTTTGAAAAATGTAAAGAACTTTTAATGCTTGACCCGGTATTAGCTTACCCAGATTTCAATAAAGAATTTTTACTGACAACAGACGCAAGCGACTATGCCATAGGCGCTGTGTTGTCACAAGGACCGATAGGGCGTGACAGACCTATCGCATATGCTTCAAGGACATTAAACCAAACAGAAGAGCGCTACTCAACGACAGAGAAAGAATTCCTGGCAATTGTATGGGCAGTGAAACACTTCAGACCTTATCTTTATGGAAGGAAGTTTAAAATGTTCACAGACCACCAACCACTTTCTCACTTAGTAACGCAAACCATAGAATTATTAGAGGAAAATTGGCTTTAGAAGAATTTGATTATGAACTTATCTATAAACCAGGCAAACAAAACGTAGTCGCCGACGCATTGTCACGCGTAAATTTGAAAAACCATTTAAACATGCATTCGCAATCATCGCTATCTTTAAACGTTGAACCGTCTGAGCGAGCAGCAGAAGATTCGGATGATGAAAGCGACATAATGACGGTACACTCGGCAGACACAAGCGACGATTATTTTATCAGATATACCGAAAAGCCAATCAATGTTTTCAGAACGCAAGTTTTATTTAAAATTGGTAATATAGAGTTATCAGCGTACGAGCAAGTCTTTCCAAAATTCCATAGACACACAATTATCAGAAAAGAATACACCGAAGAAAACGTGGTAGAAATATTAAAACGAACCCTCAACCCGAAGGGTGTAAATTGCTTAAAAGTCCCCGTGTCACTAGCACAATTGGTCCAAGAAACTTACAAAAAACACTTCTCAAGTAATAATATATACAAAGTTTTCATTTCAGAAACCTTATTGGATGACATAAGAATGGAAGAAGAGCAGGATGAAACCATAAGAAACATACACCACTATGGGCATCGTGGCATAAAGGAAAATAAGAACCAAATAATGCAAACCCATTTTTTCCCACAACTCGACCGAAAACTCAAAATTTTTATCAATTCATGTGATATTTGCAAAAAAGCTAAATATGACAGAAAACCACCGAAACTAATAAGAAAGAGTATATTTGGAGAAAAACCTTTCGATCGAGTTCATATAGACATTTTCTTTTTAAAAGGGCAAAAATGGCTCACTATAGTCGACTCCTTTTCCAAATTCGCAAACATCATCCCATTAACCACTAGAACTATCATTGACATAAAAACCGCGATTACCGAGCACATTCGACAGTTCGGAAGACCGAAGACTATAGTATGTGACCAAGAGCCATCTTTTAGGTCTATAGACTTCGTAGGATTCCTTAACGATCTCGGAATCGAAATACACTTCGCGAGTGGATCGAACTCGAACTGTATAGTGGAACGGTTCCACTCGACACTAATAGAAATTTTCCGCACGAATAAGGCGAAGTTTAACAATCTGACGATAAACGAACAAATAAACATCGTAATAGACATCTACAACAATAGCTTCCATTCAGCCATCAAAAACCAACCGCGAAACTTAATATTCAATAACTCAGGAACAACAAATATGGAAGAGATATCGGAAACAGCAAAAAAATTACAGTCAGCGGTAAAAATCGAACTAAATAGGCGAAAAAACGAATATGAACAACAGTACGAAACTAACAAAAAACCCACAAATCTTTACCCTGGCGACATTAAGTATATTAAAAACTCACAACGTCTAACAAAAGATAAAGACCCATTTAAAACTACAACCGTTAAAACCAACAATGAACTAACATTTGAAGATGTCAACGACATCAAAATACATAAAAACAGAATAAAAAACTAACCAATAAACCAATCATTTAATTCTCGTTACAGTTTACCATTCATCGCCTTAATAAACAGTACCAAATTTAAAGATGTATCCCATAACAATGGCATAATAGCCATAAAGCTAAAACAAGTCAGGATAAGGTTAGGATTTGAGAGGATTATACATAAAATTAACATCCAATCTATCGAGAATAACATAGACTATATCGAAAGAACAGCCGAAAACCTGAAAATCATTGACCATTTACGTAACACACTAGATTTCAAAATCCAATATGCTAGAGGAAAATTGATGAGTTTGTATTCCCACAGAACCAGAAGAGCACTAGTCAATGCATTAGGATCAGTGATAAAATTGTTAGCAGGCAATCCAGACAATGACGATCTAGAAATCATAAATCAGAGTTTAGGTACCCTAGCAAAACAAGAAAATTCAATCTCGAAATCTCTATCAAGACAAATAATCATCAGTGAAAAAATACAAAACAAAATCAATAATATTACGGATATTCTCAAAAAGATTAACACATTAACACAAACACATCGTAGAGCAAAGGAACAGTTCGTTAACTGTTAGGGCCGATTTGGAATACATCAACCTGATCATAAACCTTGACTTAATAATCCAAATTCTTAGTAATATAGAAGAACAAATAGAATTTGCCAAATTTAGCGTTTTAAACAGGAATTTATTCTCATTTGAAGAGAAAAAATATATTTTTAACAGACTAAATGCACAGAAACTAAAATTAGATTACTTAGACCAAATATTTCAGTATAGCTCAGGAAGCGTAATTGTAGGCCGAGGCGAAATTCTAATACTGGTGAAAATACCCATTCTGGACGACAACGAGTTCGATCTGATCAACATTCAACCGCTCAACATAAATAACACACGAATCCACACAAACATAAAGCTGGTGGCAAAGCATGGAGACTCCATTTACAAACAGACTGAACATTGCGACATATGTGAAAAGACAACTCTTCTCGAGGACGAATGCATCTATAACCTCTTAAATCACCGCACACCAAAATGCGACATAAAACCCGTAAGACAAACTACCCGTGTAGAAGAAATCAAGAAAGGAATCATACTTATTGACACAAACGAAAAAGTACTGATTTCCGATTCATGCAACAGCTCTAGATTGATCAACACTCCGACAATCATAGAAGCAAACAATTGCACAATAAAAGTGATGAACATTACATACAATAGCCAAGTCTCTCTGGAAAATAACGAAGAATACCTCCTTCCAGTGTTCGGAAGCAAGATGATACAACTAAACTACACGGAAGAACAAAACGAGTTCTCTCACCTCAAATTGGAAAATTTGAACAGCCTCCAGGACGTAAAACTGGATTTGCATCGTTCTAAAAGAAGAACAACCATCGGAGGAGGAATCCTCCTCATACTAATCATTATCTGCTCTCTTACTATTTATATTATCAACAGAAAAATCAAATCAAAGGAAGAATCCTTTCTAGAAGTCCATAACCATGCTGGAACCACCACGGAACCTAAAGACCCTATCAAGCAAATTAAACCGACACCATTACCAAGTCTCATCCTTTTCGGTAAATCGCCCGAGGACGGACGACAATCTAAGAGGGGAGGCGTTACACCACAACTACCCGACCAAAGCGCACCCGAAGTCAAGACGTCAGCGAAAACCCAGCCGGGACCCATAGCAACAAACCGAGGAACCAAACCATCAACGCAACCATCGATCAACAACCGATGACGACTGCAAGACCCGATCGAACCACGCGGACAAAGGTTGAATCGAACCACCCGAGGAAACGACGCATCAGCAGATTCAGTAGATATAAGCCTTATAGAATTAATTTTCAATTCAGTCTTGTGTGTAGTTAGGAACGATCAAGTGTTAAAAGTATAGTGAATAAATTTTTTTATGCTAACGTGAAACTTTATAGCATAATTTATACATGCTACATGCGTTGTATGTAACATTTATCAAAGTAGTAACATTGCACTGGCTATTGAAACAGCATGAGGATAACGCATGGAGAAAAAAGGTGGGAGGATATTTGAAGCTGACCCGTTTGTGCATGGAGGAGAATTACTTCACATTCAGGGACAGTTATTGCAAACAGCTAAAAGGTGCACCAATGGGCAATCCTTTATCACCGTTTCTGTGCGAACTATTCATGGCTAACCTTGAAAACAAGCTGGAACAAGACCAAGTACTCCCAACAAGATGGTGGCGCTACGTCGACGACATTTTTAGCATCATCAAAAAAGGAGAGCTGGAAACCATTCTAGCAGCCATGAACGGTACACACAGGAACATACACTTCACATATAAACTAGAGAAAGACGGTAAACTTCCTTTTTTGGACATCATAATAATAAGACAAATTGAAAGCACAGAAACAGAAATTGAAGTTTATAGAAAACCAACAAACACCAAACGAGTTATACCTAGCTCATCTAACCACTCGCACCAACACAAAATGGCAGCTTTCCATCACATGATACATAGGATGGAAAAATTACCGTTAAGTGAGCTAGGGAAACAAAAAGAACTAGCACACATTCTTGAAATAGCTAAACTGAACGGATACAGAGAAACGACAATCCAGAACATGATTTCCAAAAAAAGAAGAGACGAATACAAAAAATCACTAACAACACTTACACCAATCACACCAAAACTCAAGAGAGTGGCAGTAGAATACGACGGAAACACTACACGCCCTCTCCGTCAGAAAATGAGAAAATTTGGAATTGATCTAGTCTACACGAGCCGAAACAACCAGCTCAAAAATAAGTTGGGATCAACTAAGGACCCGATTGAAGAACAAAGAAAATCCGGGGTGTATGAAATCACTTGCCCACAATGCGAGAAGGTCCATATATATATCGGTCAGACTAGAAGGAATCTGGAAACACGAACAAAAGAACTCTTGGCAGAGGTAACAAAAGCATCAAGAGATGCCGAGAAAGGTCTGACACACCATTTTAGATCTAAAGTGGCTGAGCACGTCTTCAACGACAACCATTCGCTGACCATTGACAACGCAAAAGTAATTAACAACTGCTCTGCGTGGAAGATGGATGTAGCGGAGAGTTTAGAGATTTACAAGAGGTGCTCCTCCACTTTACTAAATAAAGACCCTGGAAACGGTTACTCCTGACTTTTCAAATATGTGCCAAAACACAGACATACAGGAATACACACAGACGTAACAACTTCTGGTTAAAAAACTTCACTCTCTCTCCTTCCTCGGATCCCGATTTCACATTTTTCACAATTTTCGCATAATCCCATTAGACCCTTTCAGGTTTTCCTTCATTTAACTAATACAGATTTCAGACTCCTGCAATAGAATTAGTTCACCAATAGAATATAGCTAACAATATTATCAGTTTACCTACACCAACTGTGTATACATGCACAGGTAGTTTTAAGTAAACATTGTATCGCTTTACACAGGTAGTCTTAAGTAAACATTGTATCGTTTGACACAGGTAGTCTTAAGCAAACAATGTATCGCTTTATCTATCGCCTTTTGTATACCAGCATCAAGGAACCTTAAGCTCCTACAAAAACTGTAAAATCGCTTTGGCTAATTTAGTTCGAAAACAGACACTGAGGAAGCCTGCAAGTCGTAGGCGAAATACAAATCTGTCATTGAATAAAATACACATAACAGAATTAAATTGGATAATTTTCCTAATTTTTTTTTTTTAGGACCATATTGGATGGCATCTGGTGTCTTCCTCGGAATTTGGCATCTGGCATCGTAGTAAACCTTCGTGGTATTATCGTCATCGACCGTCTCCCAAAAATAAATCGTCGTCTGCATGCTTCTTAAAAATCGTCGTTCCCGCGGCTTATTGGCTGCGCGTGGTGTATGGCGTGGCAACACTGTGCTTTGCGTTGCTCGATGTACCCCTTGGCTTCAATATACTTTTTCATTACTTTCATTACATTACTTTTTCACTTTTTCGTATCGGCCCCCTGGCCTATCATAAACTTTCGTGGTTGTGGTTATAATATTACGGCCCCTTGGCCTACTGGCAGATAAGACTGCGTACTTATAATTGCGGCCCGTGGCCTTCTGCACATATGCCCAAATAGTCGATCGGACTTATGTGGTGCGTAGCGAGGATTCGGCTGGTCTTGTGTAGCGTGATATCTACTTTTGCTTGTAGGTTCTTTCGTGTTAAAAAAATGGCGCGGTCGTCGGTATTAGCTTATGTCGACCGTGCGCCTCCGTTGCTTCTTCACTTATCGAAATTGAGGTCGTCCTTCCTCACTTTTTGTTATCGTCATTGGCATTCACTAGCTTTTTTTTTTTTTATTGGGGCAAATATTCGATTACATAAAATACTTAAGAGTAACTATCCTATATCATATTGTGTGTTCAATCACAAGTGGTGACTTTTCAACACTATTAGAATTGCAATATATACTATTATTCTGATTTCTTATGATTTGTTACGACAATTAAGATTATTTAGCAGTAGGGATTACAACCTAAATGTAAGGGAAAAAAATATAAATCTTAACCTAATATCTAACCTAGCTAACTTATGATCTATAAAGAGACCTAATCATAGCAATAGAGGATTGCAACGATTTTTGACGGAAATTTGAAATAATTTTGTTTGACATAGTTTCTAGGGTTTCAACACCAGTAAGTCTATGTAATTCTAATGTACTAAACCAAGGAGGACGCTTCAAAATCATTTTCAAAATTTTATTTTGAATCCTCTGAAGACTCTTCTTCCTTGTAATACAACAACTTGACCAAATCGGAACGGCATATAACATCGCCGGTCTAAAAATTTGTTTGTAAATCAATAGTTTATTTTTCAGACAAAGTCTAGAATTTCTGTTAATAAGAGGATATAAACATTTCATATATTTATTACATTTTGCTTGAATACTTTCGATGTGGTCTTTAAAAGTAAGTTTTTTATCATAAATTAATCCCAAATATTTAACTTGGTCAGACCAACTCAAAGCAACTCCATTCATCTTGATAATGTGATTGCTATTTGGCTTAAGGGAAGAAGCTCTAGGCTTATGAGGAAAAATAATTAATTGAGTTTTACAAGCATTGGGAGAAATTTTCCACTTTTGCAAGTGTTTTGCTTTTCTGCAGTCGACTACATATGACACGAAGACTTTTTCCTTTTACGGAAATGCTTGTATCGTCGCAGAATAACGACTTTGTGCAGCCAGCCGGTAATTCAGGAAGATCAGATGTGTATATGTTATACAGGATTGGGCCCAAGATCGAGTCTTGAGGCACACCTGCTTTAACAGGAAATTTATCAGATTTAGAATTCTGATAGACAACCTGTAAAAATCGATCAGTTAAATAATTTTGTAAAATTTTTACAATGTAAATTGGAAAGTTAAAATTTAGCAATTTCGTGATTAAACCTTTATGCCACACACTGTCGAATGCTTTTTCTATGTCTAGAAGAGCAACTCCAGTAGAATAGCCGTCGGCTTTATTAGCTCGTATCATATTAGTAACTCTGAGTAATTGATGAGTAGTGGAATGCCCATGTCGAAAACCAAATTGTTCATCTGCAAAAATGGAATGTTCAGTAATATGTGACATCATTCGGTTAAGAATTATTCTCTCAAATAATTTACTTATGGATGGAAGTAAACTAATTGGCCTATAGCTTGAAGCCTCCGCTGGATTTTTATCTGGTTTCAAAATAGGTGTAATCTTAGCAGTTTTCCATAAGTTAGGAAAATATGCTAATTTAAAACAGTTATTAAATATTTTAACCAAAAGTTGATAAGTGATTTCAGGGAGTTTTTTAATTAAAATGTAAAATATCCCATCGTCACCAGGAGCTTTCATATTCTTGAATTTCTTGATAATTGAACGAACCTCATCCAAGTCAGTTTCAAATACTTCATTAGGTGAGACGTTATAAGTAGAAATTTGATCATATTTTTGAGAGACATCGTTTTCAACTGAGCACACCACGTTCAAATTTAAATTATGAACATTTTCAAACTGCTGAGCAAGTCTTTGAGCCTTTTGTTCATTTGTTAATAGAATATGATCGCCATCTTTAATTGCTGGAATAGGTTTTGATGGTTTCTTCAGAATTTTTGACAATTTCCAGAAAGGTTTTGAATAAGGCTTCAACTGCTCAATCTTATTCGCAAACTGTTCATTCCTCAAAGCAGTAAATTTTTGTTTTATCTCTTTTTGTAATTCTTTATAAATAATTTTCATAGCAGGGTCTCGAGTTCGTTGATATTGACGCCTACGTACATTTTTCAGCCTAATAAGCAATTGAAGATTGTCATCAACAATTGGAGTATCTAATTTCATTTGGACCTTCGGAACAGAATTGTCCCTGGCTTCAATAATAGCACTTCTCAAAGCTTCCAAAGCTGAGTGACCTCTGGTTTTACTTTGCAAACTTACTTCATGATTCAAATGATTCTCAATATGAGACCTGTATCTTTCCCAATTGGCCTTGTGATAATTAAACACAGATTTAATAGGGTTTAAAATTGTCTCATGTGATAAACAAAAAGTGATTGGGAGATGATCCGAATCAAAATCAGCATGAGTAATTAACTCGCTGCACGCATGACTTTGGTCGGTTAGAACCAAATCAATTGTAGAAGGATTTCTTGTAGAAGAAAAACATGTAGGGCCATTTGGACATAAAATGGAATAGTATCCAGATGAGCAATCATTAAAAATAATTTTTCCGTTAGAATTACATTGAGCATTATTCCATGATCGGTGTTTAGCATTAAAGTCACCGATAATTAGAAATTTTGAGCGATTCCTTGTAAGTTTTTGCAAGTCGCCTTTCAGAAAATTTATTTGTTCGTTTGTACACTGGTAAGGGAGATACGCAGCCGCAACGAATAATATTCCAAGTTCCGTTTGAACTTCAATCCCCAAAGCTTCAATAACTTTTGTTTCAAGATGAGGAAGAGTGCGATGTTTAATTTGACGGTGGATAACAATAGCAACTCCACCGCCAGAACTTTGAATTCTATCGAACCTATGTACCACGTAGTTGGGGTTATATTTTAGTTTGATATTTGGCTTTAAAAAAGTTTCGGTAATAACTGCAATGTGCACTCTATTGACAGTTAAAAAATTGTAAAACTCATCTTCGTTCGCTTTTAATGAACGAGCGTTCCAATTTAGAAATTTTATAGAATTATTTAAAGTCATTGCTGAACTTCAACTTCATTACAATTTCATATGTATAATTTGTTCCAATTCGAATAGCTTCGGTCATGGAACTTGATTACAACAAAGAAGTCATTAGAGTAGACATTGCTTGTTGCAAAAATAAAAGTTTATCCTGGGTAATCATACCTAGGTCATCATTAATGGCATCGTCCCTAGGTGGCCCAGGATTAATGTTTTTTTTGGAACTGCCTGGAATAACAGGTATGTCCAAGTTTCCGGCTAAGACCGAAGCATATGATTTACCTGACCTACCTTGTACGGGTAGGTAATTCACAGGTTCTGCACTAACTACCGGTGGAATTTGCTCACGCTTAGGATTTTGTTTACCCTGATTTCTTCGCTGTAAAATAGCGATTCTAACCGGGCAATCAAAAGAATTACTTTTATGATTATTACCACAATTTGCGCATTTAAATTGGTTTTGCTCCTTCACTGGACAATCGTCCTTTTTGTGTGAAGGACTGCTGCAAATCATGCACTTGGAGTCCAAGTGACAATTTTTTGTGCCGTGACCATATTTTTGACATGAGCGACACTGAGTTAAATGAGGAATATTTCCTCCAAACTTTTTGTATAGTTCCCACTTTACACGCACGTGAAATAAAACACGTGCCTTTTCTAAAATATTTAAACTATTTACCTGATTTCGGTTAAAATGAACCAGGTAAAATTGCTGTGAAATGCCCCCGGTTTCCCGAATTTGACGTTTTTTCTTCATTTGAATTACTTGGATAGGGGAAACGCCAAGTAATTCCGTTAATTCAAATTTGACCTCATCAACGGATTGATCGGTTGAGAGACCTTTTAAAACAGCCTTGAATGGTCTTTCATTCCGGCTGTCGAATGTATAAAACTTATACAACTTTTCAGTTAAATACTGAATAAGCAAATTAAACGAGTCTTCCGTTTCGGCCAGCACGCGACACTCGCCTCTACGGCCGATTTGATAATTGACCTTAGCGGTAGGAACTCGCAAAGAAAGCTCCTTCCGAAAATCAAATTCGGTAACATATACCACAATAGGTGGAATTTTACCCCTTTTGTTAACGATATTTTTTTCATTAATAATATTAGTATCTCCGGCTTCTTGCTCGGAGAGAACGGAAAATTGATTTTCCCTAGCAACGCTAGAATTTAGAGAGGGTATATCCCTCTTTCTCTTCCCGAGGCGAGCTTTCTTACTTCGACCTGACATTTAGAAGAAATAAAATAGTTTTTCAAAAAATAGGTAGACAAAAATGGATACACTAAAAATCTTTAGCCTTTCGGTAGCCTTTAGAAAGACTGATTACACACGTGGTGAATTTATAGGTAACCTAACCAACAGGCACCGCAAAAGAAATAATTTTAAACCCTGGGTAAAAACCAGGAGCTAGTAAAATATGCGACCGATCTGAACGACAGCTCGAATCACCGGCATTCACTAGCTGCTTCTTGGTTGTGGTCCCTTGGTTCTCGTCTCCCTCGAATCCCGCCAATCCATGACGCTCGCGACTCCCCACTCCCACTCACCTCGTCGTCTCAAAAAAATCGTCTCGTCATCATGGCTCATCTGACATGGAGCCCGTTGGTGTCTTGCGCGACACATCCCCATGGCTAATTTTCGTCGTCCTCTCGTAATATTCACTTCTTAAAAATAGCACTTCCTAAATGCGTTAACCGGCGGTAACTCAACACGATTTTTTTAGTTTCTCAAAAAACACATCGGCTGCGTTCATTTATTTACCTGAAGGCTACCGCGGGTTACCTTTCTCCTGACGGGCCGTAATAATTCATATGACTTTGTTTGTTAAGTTTTTGAAAAAAAAGAATGTTGTCTGCTCCTATTGTATCTATTGTGTTCTGTTTCTTATAGCCTAAGCCCGTAATTTTTCTTGATCCCTATCTAGCCACTTAATGCTATTCCAAGCAAGTCTTTATTTAACGTATAGTTTTGTTTAAATGTTTAATTCTTTATATGTTGTTGAAGATTTATTGTTTTGGGGTTTTTATTTTACATGTATAAATATAAACATTTTTGTTATAATTTTGGTTATACACAAATAAGTTGTATATCATTCGATTACTATGAATTCTTCTTTTTTTCTTTTGAGTCGAACGCCTTGCCTTCGTTCGAACTATGGGTTCATGACCCTTTTTCATTCTAAGTTTCAACGTAAGGTTGGTGACTTTTTCCATACCTCCGTTATTCCATTAAAAGTTCTGTTTTGCTTCTCGTTGGTATTTTTCATCAACGTGTAAAAAAACTCTTTTTCCTTTTTTTTTAAATATCCCCTTTCCCCCCTCTCTCTCTCTTTTTCACTTTACGCTCTCTCATTTACCTTTTAATTCTTCTTCAATAATAAATTTGTCTTTGATCGTCTGTCTTTTCCCAACTTTCCCACTTTATTATGCAGTAGCCTGCATCTTCCTCCCCTCTCCCTCTATAGGTGCAGGCACCTGAGGATTTTGGCATTGGGCAACGGTAAGACTGTGCCATTCATACTTCCATTTACTCCGGGCGCCGAAACCCGCTCATTTACTCATCCCCAATCATACTCATTAACTCCAGTTCTTTCGGCAAACTGTTTGATTCAATAAGAGTCGTACTAGCCGGCTTGCGCGAGAAATCCCCTTCGGGAGATTCTACCAACATTCCAAATATTTCTTGTGAACATTTTCCCCTGTGTCTATGTTTCTTCTTTGATAATAATAAAAAAACTTTTATTATCATAGCCAGTCTTCCATGTTCATTGCCTTTTGGCAGAGAGAGAGAAAAAAGGTCAAATTTGGCAGTTCTTTGCTGCTTATATATCATATTAAAAGGGAGGTGCTTTTCCACACTCTTCCGTCTGTTCGTTTGACTTGTTATATTGTCAAATTTCTTTCTTTCTAATGAGGGTACTCGTAGTTTTCCTCCTCATTTATTACTTTCCTTTTTCATTTTCTCAAAGTGAAAAAAAATTATTTAGTATTTACTCTACGTGTACTTTGAGTTTTGAATAAAAATTATTAACCAAAATCTTTCCTGTAAAATAAAAGAAAACATTTTTTTTTGTATAAAGTAGACATCTCTAGACTAACAGTCTGAGTTGGTTATAATCGCTGCTTGCTATCGTTCAAAAATTTTCTTTCTTAAATTTTATTTTATTTAAAATTGTTAAAATTGCTTTTTATTCATTAAAAAACCTCTTATTAAATTATTAAAATTTAATAATTGCACCATAATAATTAAACTTTAGTAATGCAAATCTGTTCCGCCTGTACTCTTGAAAGGTAGAAAAGAAAAATAAAATAAAATATAAATTTGAATAAAATAAACTTAGTATCCACAGTCGGTCTCACTACTTGGGTTACGTATGTCGAGGGAAAAAAACATTGTTCCAAAATGATTAAACTTTTTTCAAACATTTCAATCTGATTCTGGCCGAAAGACCATGATCTTCTGATCATAGTGCGTCGCAGGTTGTGTTGTTTATAATTTCAAACGCGCGAGCAGCCCAAAACTGCTGATTCAGCGCTTTCTTCATCGTGGCTTTAATGCCGCGAGCAAAGTTAATTTCAACATTTACAAACATTGCCTTTGCAATGCGAATGAACTAAAAAGAGACTCAGAGTACCTCCCCTCGGTGGTCACTCATGAGAATTTGTTTTAATTTCGTGCCGCTGGTACACACCAGAGCTCTGCGAAGCAGCTATTACTGCACCCTTCACCCTCTAATTCTTCCACCGTCGCTGCAATTGCGACCGGTACAGGCGAACGATGATAAAATGAGCGAAGCATATGGAAACTGTCGTTGCTTCTTTCTACTCCGCTTCACCTTACCACCGCGATTACGGTAGGTAAATGATGCAAATATTGTAAGTTATTCGACCTACAGGAGTGAGGAAAAAAATAATCTCGTCCAAGAATAGCTTTGTGGGAAAATAAAATTCAAGTTCAACTCAATTAACTGTTTGGTAAATATTAGGTAGGTATGTAAAACCCAATATTAGGTAGGTGGGTATTTAAAAAGAAAAAAAAAACCTCTTAGGCAGGTAATTTAAAAAAATTCTATTAGGTAGGTATATATAAAAAAAATCCCTATTAGGTAGGTGTATAAAAACATTCTTTAGGTAGGTGTTTATATAAATAAAAAAATATTCGCGTAGGTAGGTAAATATATCGAAATCGATATATATATAATAATGGTAGGGTAAGGACACTATAATTCGACCCATTACGCATGGCTAACAAAATGCAATACATCGTTCAAATAGCGCTATTTTTTTGAAAATATGATAGAATAGTACAAAAGGAAGTATATTCAATTAACATTTAAAAGGAAATAGGTGTACGATGTATATTTTTCAATCATTCTCTCGTTTCAACTCAATATCCCATTGGGCCAATTTTCTACCCCTTGTTTTAGTTTTCGTCATTGAATTTTGGTCCTTGAGCGTTCCAACATTCGTCCCAAGCACAAAGTAATGCCTTTTCAAAGTCGAGGGCTGTTTAAATTGATGAATTTAATGCAAAAAAAAAATAACTGCAACATTTATATCACTTACTTACTTACTTAGGTGGCTTGCCGTCCTAAGACAAAGCCTGTTGAACAAAATTTCTCCATGGAACTCGGTTAAGGGCTACCGCTCTCCAATTCCTCGGACACCGAGTACTCTCCGCCAGATCTCGCTCCACCTGGTCTAACCATCTTGCTCGCTGCGCTCCTGGTCGTCTTGTTCCTACCGGATTTGAGGCGAACACCATCTTTGCAGGGTAGTTGTCCGGCATTCTTGCAACATGCCCTGCCCATCGCATCCGTCCAGCTTTAGCTACCTTCTGAATACTGGGTTCGCCATAGAGCTGTGCGAGTTCATGGTTCATCCTCCGCCTCCATACTCCGTTCTCCTGTACGCCGCCGAAGATCGTTCTTAGCACTCGTCGCTCGAAAACTCCGAGCACCCGCAGGTCCTCCTCGAGCATTGTCCATGTTTCATGCCCGTAGAGAACAACCGGTCTAATAAGCGTCTTGTACAGGATGCACTTTGTACGGGGACTTAGTCTGCTCGACCGCAATTGCTTGTGGAGCCCATAGTAAGCACGGCTTCCGCTGATAATACGCCTCCGAATCTCACGGCTGGTATCATTGTCCGCCGTTACCAGTGAGCCAAGGTAGACAAATTCATCGACTACCTCGAACTCATCGCCGTCGATCAATATACTACTGCCCAAGCGGTGTCGTTCGGCCTCGGTTCCGCTGGCCAGCATGTACTTTGTTTTAGACGTATTTACCTTTAACCCAATCTTTTCTGCTTCGCGCTTTAGTCTGGTGTACTGTTCAGCCACCGCCACAGATGTTCTGCCGATAATATCCATGTCATCGGCAAAGCAGACGAATTGACTAGATTTATATCACATTGGTATTATATATATATAATTTTTTTTAAACTAACGTTAACCGAACGAAAGCATACAATTACTCTCGGGTCCGGCTACTTTTCACTTCCATGACTTCTGAACGAGGTCGAAAAATGAAACAAGTGTCTTTGAAAGCATTCAGCAGGCTGCTTCGACCGGTCGAAATCCAGAACACATACAGTTTTGCGTTCCAATCTTTTGACGTAGGACTACGTCTTACGGCAAGTTTTGAGATAAGGTGTCATTCCAAAAAATCGAAAAATGCGAGCGTCACGAAAAATGAAAGGTTTTGAGCGCTAATAGCTCAGCGGTTTTCCGATCGATTTTCAATATTCTTACACCAATCGATCGGAAAATCTTCTAAGAATGGACCCAAATGAAGAAAAGTACGAATTCTTGATGTTGAACTATTGAAAAATTGAAAATAATAAACCTACGTTTTACCAGAATTCTCGCTTCGTGATTGGTTGGAAAATTCTTTACGATGACCTAAACCTATACCAATTTGATATCTGTGCTTGGGAAGTAAGCCTAAATAAGTGACAAAGTTTCCTCATTTCAACAAGATTTCTTAACACCGCGCTTCAACCTAGACCATTTTGATGTCGTTGCTTGGGAAGTACGCCAGAGAGAGTGACAAAGCCCCCTCGTGCCAACAGATTTTTACGAACGCGATTAAACCTAGTCCAATCTGATGTCTGTGTTAGGGAAGTGTGCCAGAAAAAATGACACAAGTTCGTTACCCCAACAGATCGCAAATTCTTTACTGCGAGACGATTAAACTTCGGCGAATTTGATATCTATGTTGGAAAAATGTGGTACAGCTGTGGTGTTCGGTTATAATACGACTCTGTATGAATACGCATGCTTGCCGTTTCAAGAGAAGTGTTGTAAAAAGGTGTGCTGTTGATAAAATATGATTGAATTGGTAAAATCCCTTCAACGTGGGAAACCATGGATAATAAAAACAATCTTTAATTTCAGTAAGGTAGCAGGAAAGTAATAGTTTGTGTACTTGATTTTGTTAAATTGTTTTCAAATTCACAATCTTTTGAGAATTGAACGTATGCAATGTTACTACTTTGATAAACGTTACATACACCGCATGTAGCATGTATATATGATGCATGTAGCATGTATACATGAAGAATCGAATGATTACAAGCATGAATACATGCTACTATCACTACAAAAAGACTTACGTAGTCCTGCGTCACCTATATATGCGGTCGTGTCTTGTACACAACCTCTCTGATTTTTACTTTTTACTTTATACTTTTTTAAACGTCTTTAATTACATTGTAAAAAACAACAAAACAAAAGAACTGTAACAAAAGAAAATTAGACAGAAACATTGCCTTTTCTTTGTACAATAACATATTGCATGAATTCAGTATCCTAATATACACAATTTATGGAAATTTTGATCTCGTATCTGTTTTCACTAGACGAAAAGAAAACACTCGAACTCCAGTCCCAGTTTAAAAACTTGATTATTTGGACGTTCAGTCGCAAATTTTGGAGCGGGTATTGCAAAATTTCTAGCTGCACAGGACCGGAAAAGGCACCCACGACGGCCAAAAGCGATATAAAAAACCACATAAAAAAATCACTTACCCCATAAATTTCCACAATCCTATCGCGACCATCCTGTCGCTCGTTGTTCCTCTGTGGCCCACCGTGTAAAATGCAGTCTCGAAATTTTTCAACATTAAATTCTGTTCGTATGCGAGATAATTAGTTTCACTTCACCATCGATTACCACACTCGTTATACGTTTTGCACACGTAATACTTTTAGCCCCCCGTACACTTTTTCGCGCTTACTGCAAACTCTTTTACTATTCGAATTTCTCAAAACTAAAAATTTTCACGGTTTTTCAACCGTACCTGATGGTCCAATTTTGCAGCAAATTGCACCTTACTTGACGAGTTACACTTTCTTCGACTCTTATTTACTTTTCTTTTTATTACGAACAGTGACGTAAATGCACGAAACGAAACACAAACTACGGCACAGATTTCAGCTTACTTTATTTCTAAATCCCTCAGATTTTCCTTGCCAGCGATACTGATTCTCAGCATTGGTACGGAATTTGGGAAATTTTCTGAACGAAAAACTTTTTTCCCCTTTTTCTAATTTTTCGAGATGGCTGGTCTAATTGGTTTATTATTCACACACGGCCCAGTACGGTTGCTCTCATATAAAACACTGTCTCTTGATCACTAACTTATTCAATACGGTCACTCGATTCGCTCCACTTTGTCGTGTAACAATTTTAAATATACAGCTCAACGCTGATTGCATCTCGTGTGTGCATTTATGCTTAAATACTGTCCCTTTTGCTTTTGCCGTTTGCAGAGGGCCAACAATTGTGGCTCCGTTTGCTGCCTCAATACACCCGGTAGTATAACAGTCAATTAGTAATCAACACTAGTTTCTGATTTGGTCTTCTAGTTTGCTCATTTTCACGAACAAACATTTACAATCTACGACGCTGATTAGTAAAAACCCGAATCGTTACAAGTTTCACTTGACAATGCTTCCGGGGCACTGTGGCTTAGCCAGTCGGAAATGGCGTACCAAGGGAAGTATTTTTCCCTTTTGTTTTCGCTGTCACCATACAATGAAGGGGCCTTAAGGGCCCCCTCGATCATAAAAACCCGCGCAAAACAACCGGATTAAGTGCCACTACCGACCGGACGGGTCGGCGTGCCAAATCGAACTCCCATTTATTTTCCTAAACTTTTTCCACAAAGTTAATTCTTACTTGCTAAAAACTCTTTGCCCTAAGGAAACTCCTCCTTCTCGAGGTAGTTCCGTCCTATTCTGCCTAGCGGCAGACCTCACGCTATCCGTCGAGCTTCCCTCTCGCGCATACATTTTGGCCCCTCGCGCGGGGACTTTGTTTTTGTCAACTCGAACAGTTTCGCGCTTCGTTGTTTACCTTAGTCGGTAAAATGCAACGGCGCATTTGTTTTGGGAACAGTTCGTTGCCGCAGGTTAAGAAACTTGCGCGTTCGTTAACCTAGAATGGTGCAAACGCGACAATTGTTTTCATTTAAGTATTTTGCCCTACCGGCGCCGTCGCTCGATCGAGTCACCGACCGGCGCGGGTAATCGAATAAAATGTGGGAATTATGTTCTGAGCCGACCGGGGTTGATTCATCCGGGTTCAGCCGGATGAAAATGCGTGCATGTAATGTTACCGAGGGAAATGTGGGTCGCTTCATCCCGACGTCGAACACTTATTGTTACCTTCTGTAGTGCTAATTTCATGGATTCGAGCTTCACACTTTTGCCCCGCGGTATTTGCACTACTGCCCCCCTAGTGGGGTAAAACCGCGATTCGGCACTTGATCAGAAACATGAAGAATTTATTTCGCATAACACTATTACTCCAGATGATTTATAGTTGAATTTGAAGATATTGATCAATATAAATATAAGATCAATATAAAATATATTTTATTGTTGTGCTTCTTCGTATCTCATGAAAATTGAGGACAACTTCAAACGTCGCGCTTATGCTCCGCTTTAGCCATCTCCGAGCAATAAGTGAGAGAGAAGAAGTGTTCTGACATAAATCACACGCATACACACCTATACATATAGACATTGCTCTGTTCGTCAAACTTTAACGATTAGTTTATGTGACTCGGCTCTTCGGACGTGGGATCCACTTTATGTTTCTCGACTAATTACTAAACCTTTGTTATAGTACAACAAAGGTAGAAACGCAAAAAATAGAATCAATTTTCAGTCGACACTGAACCGTGAAATCAGTTTCGAAATCACTTAAAAATAGATTTTATGTTAAAGGTAACCGGAAGGGAATCGATTTAGTATAAAATATAAGTATAAAAATTGTGATTTTACCTTCATTCCTTTAGTAGCATTCACTTCAGAGTATACGATATCGATGAAACTGCCTAGTACAATAATAAAATCGAAAACGTTCCATGCATCACCAAAATAGTTCTGAAATGACATGAAAAATCGTGAATGAGTATTTATATATATATAATAGATATAATATATATATATATATATATATATATATATATATATATATATATATATATATATATATATATATAATAGATATATATATATATATATATATATATATATATATATATATATATATATATATATATATATATATGGGTCATTCCACGGGAAATTTACAGTCAAAATTTTTTTTCTCTTCGGAATATTTTTTTTACGTTCTTTGTCCAAAAAAAATCGACACGTATTTTTCTATTTCGATGTTACTGTTGGAATTCGCAAGATATGATTTTTGAAAGTATTGTAATCTGAAAAAATCACTATTTTTTAAATGCTGATTGTAAACATAGTTTGTAATATCAAAAAATGACTTTCTACCAGATGTATTCACTATTCCACAAGCTTTCAAAATTGGTATAACATACCCCCTTTCGATTGTTTTTCAATAGTTAAATAGTGCATTTTTATAAACAATTGCAATTTTTTCAAAGTTGGAACTTTTTTTTCTCGATTTTTTTTATTTTAAAATATTTCTTCATCTTTCTCGAAGAAGCATGCAAAATTTGGAAATGGAGAAATGAAAACTCTAGAAGCTATGCATGTTTATATCGAAGCGCGCACATTAATGCAAACGAGCGGTTATGCTCAATCGATGCTCTAACCCACGGGCAGCTTCATAACGAGGCCGCCTTTGATGCTATTAAGTGTAACGTGTCGTAGAACCACGCGCGTTCGTCCGGTCGTTTGCATTAATGTGCGCGCTTCGATATAAAAATTCATAACTTCTAGAGTTTTCATTTCTCCATTTCCAAATTTTGCATGTTTCTTCGAGAAAGATCAACAAATATTTTAAAATAAAAAAAATCGAGAAAAAAAAGTTCCAACTTTGAAAAAATTGCAATTGTTTATAAAAATGCACTATTTAACTATTGAAAAACAATCGAAAGGGGGTATGTTATACCAATTTTGAAAGCTTGTGGAATAGTGAACACATCTGGTAGAAAGTCATTTTTTGATATTACAAACTATGTTTACAATCAGCATTTAAAAAATAGTGATTTTTTCAGATTACAATACTTTAAAAAATCATATCTTGCGAATTCCAACAGTAACATCGAAATAGAAAAATACGTGTCGATTTTTTTTGGACAAAAAACGTAAAAAAAATATTACGAAGAGAAAAAAAAATTTGACTGTAAATTTCCCGTGGAATGACCCATATATATATATATATAAAAATATTTTATATATATCGAAAACTACTAAACCGATCGGCGTGCAAATTTGCATGTAGGGGTTTTGGGGCCGGAGAAGGTTCTCATGATGGTTAGAAACCCATTCCCCCACTAAGTGGGGGGGGGGCTCCCATACGAATGAAACACAAATTTCTGCAAAACTCGAAACACAAATTTCTGCAAAACTCGAGAACTAATCAAGCAAATGGAACAAAATTTGGCATGTGGGTGTTTTTGGAGACAAGAATTTTTTCTATGGTGAATTGAGACCCTGGAAGGGAAATCCAGAAACCAGAACAGAAATTTTTGCGTAACTCAAAAACTAATCGAACTCGAGAAATTTTAGACTCTTCCATAAAACATTAATCAACCACCAAAAACTATCAATAGTAACACTAGATGGTTCAGGGCGAGACGGCCGAAGGCCGTAAGTGTTGCCGGCGACCCGCCGTTGGAGGCGCCGCTCACTGTGGGGGGCAGCCTCCCCGCAGAGATCACCTCTATCTAGGTTTATTTGTTTTCCTAGATCTACTGACTTCTATTACTTTCCTTCAGTTGGATCCGAACGAGCGACAGCGAGTAAGGAGAGAATCACCCCTGCGAAATGGTACTTTCCACGAAAAGATTTTCCGTGAAATGGTACATCCCGCGTAAGGTTTTTCGCGAAATGGTATTGTGCGAAACTCTATATTCCGCGTTATGGTCAACCGAGAAATGGTGTTCCGCAAAATGGTATTCGGCGAAATGTTATATAATCATGGCGAATATTTATATGCTCTCCGCTTTATTTTATCAGGCTAAGCAATGGAGGGAGTTGTTTTCAACTTTACTGTGAGAAAAACATGTATATTTAAACACCCATGAACTCCTCAGACACTTGCAAAACTCGAGATTGTGACAAAGGTCATCTGAGATTCACGATTTATGTACAATACAGTTTAATTTGTGGCTATATGAAATTTGTCGGGTCAGCCAGTAATGTTTTGATTTTGTCAGCCCCAGGTTGAATTTTGGACTGACAATACACCATTTTTTTTCAAAATTCATGACCTAAGACCTTGCAATATCGAAGACTTGTACTAAAAATTAAACTTTAACCCTCAATTGGTCAACCGAAAGCTCAATGAACCGGGCACAGCACACTGGTAAAGAACCTTTTTTGGTGCGCATTAGCTTTGAGCGGGAAAACTTGGTATTAGGTTTATGGAACCTTTGGAAAAGTTTCCTAAAATTAAAATGTTCTATCGTCCAGCGGAATTCAAATTTTGATTAAGGGGGCATAGTACTTTTTCAACTTAAAAAAATCGAATTTTTTTTATTGATTATTTCGAAAGATTAACATTTTGACCATATGTGTTTCAAGTCGTTTCAATGAATTCCAAAAATTGACAAAGTTACAGCTATTTGTACCGCGCATGTCTGGAGCGATTACACAGCGAATAAAAAGTTCAACGTCGTTTTTCTCGAAACCAGGTTTTGAAAGTCGGTACCATAAATATCTCAAGAACGGCTCAAGCAATTCTCATGATTCTTTTTTTGTTTTAAAGCCAACAAAATTATCTAGTGTTTGACTCATCTTTTTTTGATATTACTATTTTTGTATTTTTTAGAAATGTTTAAAGTCAATTTTTTCGACTAAAAACCTTACTTTTATGTTTGAATGTCCGCCATTTTGTTATGCGTTCGAATTTTAAAAAAAGGATGGGTCAAACACGAGATAATTTAATATACTTTCATGTCGTTTTGGAATTTTTCAATTCGGATAAGACCCCCAGCGCCAATCCATGGTATCGCAAATCATGTTTTTTTCGAACGATCATGTTCAAGGAGCCGTAGGGGAGAGGGGAAGAGGTTCACATATGCAAACAAAATTGTAAATATTAGTATAAAATGCAATGTTTCGAATGCAAAAAACCCGAATCGATTTACTTTTCGCGTTATCGAGAATAAAATATTTGAAATTAGGCAAAAAATTTGGTGTTAAAAGTACTATTCCCCCTTAATCCCCTTAAAAGTGCAATAAAAAAATATTTTTCTTCATTTTCAATATAACACATTGATGTGTTTATAAAGTTTTACAGCATATTATTACAAGAAATTTTGCGGAAGACAGTAACCTTCTATCTCTTCAGCAAACATAGAAAAATCCTATTTCTCTTAAACAGAGGTTGGAAAACTCGCAAAATGAATAGATACGCCGAGCATCGGCAAACGGTTTTGCCTTTCTACTATATAAATATATAGTATAGGTAAAGGTATAGAAATCACTTGGAAAACCGGAAATGGAAAGAAGGTCCTGCGGGCCGAATGTTATATACCATTCGACTCAGTTTCGAAAACTGAGCATTTTCTGTGTGTGTGTGTGTGTGTGTGTGTGTGTGTGTGTGTGTGTGTGTGTGTGTGTGTGTGTGTGTGTGTGTGTGTGTGTGTGTGTGTGTGTGTGTGTGTGTGTGTGTGTGTGTGTGTGTGTGTGTGTGTGTGTGTGTGTGTGTGTGTGTGTGTGTGTGTGTGTGTGTGTGTGTGTGTGTGTGTGTGTGTGTGTGTGTGTGTGTGTGTGTGTGTGTGTGTGTGTGTGTGTGTGTGTGTGTGTGTGTGTGTGTGTGTGTGTGTGTGTGTGTGTGTGTGTGTGTGTGTGTGTGTGTGTGTGTGTGTGTGTGTGTGTGTGTGTGTGTGTGTGTGTGTGTATGTGACGCTTTTAATCTCACTCACTTTTCTCGGAGATGGCTGGACCGATTTTAATGTTCTTAGTGTCTAATGAAAGGTCTAGGTGTCCCATTGGTCGCTATTGAATTTCATACTGATCGGACTTTTAGTTCAAAAGTTATGTATAAAAATACGAAAAATATGGGACTTCATTATCTCATAGGTCCCTTAACCGATTTGAACAAAATTGATTGCATATGAAAGAGGAGCCTTGCAGATCCTTAACTTCCAAATTTCATGACGATTGGACTTGTAGTTTGAAAGTTACATAAAGAAATGTGAAAAAATAGTATTTAAAACATATTTATGTAACATATAAGCATTAATTTAATGAAAAACCCGAATTAATCCACCTAGCGGCGTGACCTAGCCTTTCTACTGCCACAATAATCATTATTTAATTTCTCAGGAACATCTATAATTAACTTGACTATATTTTTAAATATCCGTTCCATATTCCTCAAAATCCTTATTTGCCAGTAAAATTCACAACGTATTGCGTAGAATAATTCTATTTTCTTTCCTTGGGTGCGTAAATACTTGTAAGCGTCATTTATTTGATGAACACCTTATTTAGTTTTATAATCGGTCGGCCTTAACTTTTGGGTTTCAGAGCCACATACGAAACTTGTTTTGAACTGACAATATGAAATATGCGTTCATAGCATATTTTTTGATATTTTTTTTGAGTGGTTTTAGCCCAAAGGGTAGATTTTTTTGATATTTTGATATTAATACCATGCGTTCAAAAGTTAGCATCTTTGAAAAACAAGAGTTCAGAAAAATTATTATTATACTTCGTTTTTGAAGAAAAAGGATATCTACAACAAAATGATTAATCTCAAAATTTTACTATTAGTTTGCTTGGCTTCAATTTTGCAATATATCTGAATTAGAAAAAATAACTGAAAAAGAGAAATTGAACTTTTTCTTAGATGGCGCTCCTTCAGATAATTATTTTTGCATGAAAATCAAAACTTGAGCTTCTTTTGAATGTACTTTCATGAAAAGATAGTCATTAGCTTGATCGCATCGTTTTTACAATGTTAGGGGGTTAGGAAAACAAGATGAGGTCGAAAAATAGTGCAAAAACTGCATCATAAACATGCTTGAGAATGAGAAATATGATCGATATGATTTCCAGTGCTGGTCATTTTTGATTTATTTATTAAAACATGATACATGACATAAGACATCTGTCCTTTAAAATGTCACTAACGAAAACAAATCGTACAAAGTTACTACCGTGCAACATTTACTTCCTATTTTTCAAATAACATTTCTAAGCTCTAGTATCTATGGATTGAAAAGAGCATATATTGATGCGCAAAATTTGTATGAAATTTGTATAAATTTATTTGGAAAAATCAACTCACTAGTATTTTGATCCTATAAAACACTATACTTATATACTTAAATTAACTGCTTTTCTCCGCTTTTTGCTTTGCGTGCAATTGTGAGTAACAGCAAGTGAAGAAAATGACAATTGAAATCTAAAATCAAAGAAAAGAAAAAACTTTGCAATTGAATCCCGCTATTTAATATTTATTTGCGACAGATAGGGGTATTAGGGGCATAATGAGCACCCTAACTTGTTGGCTGATTTAAGCACCCAAAATGACTGAATTTTTAAAGGGTCGTCATTGCAAAACATACATTCACTAACGATAATTAAAGGCATACGGTTGACAAATTGAAAAATAATTGATTTGATGACGAAAATTGCAATTTAAACTTATGCTTCAAAAACTAAAAATCGGTCAGTGTGTGGGGCAAAATGAGCACCCCCTGGGGCATAATGAGCACCCTTATAAACACATGCTTGAAGGGTGTATATAAGTACAACAACCAAACACATACACATACACACACACTCACACACACATGCATATACACATACATACACACATACATACACATATACACATACACATACACACCCATACATACACAAACATAAAACGTGTCAAAACGTCGAAAAAACTATTGACCGTAAGCCGCTTGAAGCCAATTGAGCCGCGGAGGTTGCCTCTGGAGCACACAAAGAATGTTTCGGATGACGCTAAGGCTAGCTGTATTTTAGTGTTGAAGACATATGCTTTTCCGTTTCCCTCTGCCAGCTGGTATACGAGGATTCTGATTTCACGGGTAGTAATACCGTAGCATCGAACCTCCATTTACAAAATATGGACCACCAGTTCTTGTTCTGCAGCGGGAGTGAAAACAGACAGTTTTGAAGGAATCAATTTGGTCCACCTCTTGTCCCGAGATTGCCCTTTCGTATGGCCTCACATACCGAGCTAACGCCTGCCGCAGAATGCCGTGGAACTTGGCGACTTATTTTGTGGATCTTCCGTCTCGCCTTATAGTGGTCAAGGTCGCTTGCAAGGCCTTTTTTGACCAATTATGACTTCTGGATTCTCTTGGCATATTCATACCATCACTGTAAACAAGCATAGACGCGATAAACAAAGAAACTGACAGGTTAGTTAATGCGACACAGTGCTCGTTTCACCCCACCTAAGGGTGCCCATTTCGCCCCCAGTCAAGTAGTTAAAGTAAAAATGGGGTTTTCCACTAATTATAGTATAAAATCAAAACTTCAATGAAGGTGAAATTTGAGATACAATGCATACATTATGTTGCAGTGTGCACTTGATAGATTAAGATATTTAAATGATCGTAAAAGCTTATTTGGTAGTGCACCAAAATTATAATTTTTTCAGCGTCTGAGAACCTAGTTAAGTTTTTTAATATAACTCCGTGTTTTAAAAGTAGAGATCATTCATTTTTTGATAAATTGATACTGTAGTACCTATAGCAGTGTTTCGCATGCCATATGATGTTACAAAATGCGTACTTTCGTAGAAAAGAGGTGTGGCCATTTCGCCCCGTGTGCTCATTATGCCCCTAATCCCCCTACGTAGTTCGCCTACGACGTGCAGGCTTCATCAGTGTCTTATTTCAAAGCGTATATGTATTTGTCGCGAATAAATATTAAATAGTGGAATTTAGTCGGTAAAAGTTTTTTTCTTTTCTTTTATTTCAGAGTTCGTATTCCACTAAGAGGCTTCAAAAACTTTTGACTTTTGACATGTTTCTCACTTTTCTTGAATTTCATTGCAAATTGTCATCACATACACATACATACATACATACATACATACATACATACATACATACATACATACATACATACATACATACATACATACATACATACATACATACATACATACATACATACATACATACATACATACATACATACATACATACATACATACATACATACATACATACATACATACATACATACATACAACATACATACATACAGCCCGATTGTGTTTGACTACCATATTGACGGAAGTATCCTCCGAAGGGTTGATCAGGTTAACGACCTCGGCATCTTACTTGACTCTAAACTTACGTTCAATGCTCACCGTTCTAATATCATTTCCAAAGCCTCCCGGCAGCTTGGATTTATTGCTAAAATTGGAAGAGATTTCAAGGACCCTCATTGCCTAAAATCCTTGTATTGCGCACTGGTCCGTCCAGTACTTGAAAATTCAAGTGTAATTTGGCTACCTCATCAGCTCACGTGGACCTTAAGAATCGAACGCATCCAGAGAAGGTTCATTCGTATGGCTCTTAGGGATTTGCCTTGGCGGGATCCTGACAATCTTCCACCGTATCCAGCACGTTGTCGTTTGCTGGGCCTGGATACTTTGGAACGGCGCCGTAAAGTTCAGCAGGCAACGTTGGTGGCAAAAATTCTAAACAACGACATCGATTCACCGACGTTACTTACTAAAGTCAATTTCCGTGCTTCGCAAAGATCTTTACGCACTACATCGTTGTTGCATGCCGTTTTTCATCGTACCACATTTGGATTCCACGAACCGATGACTGCATGTGTCCGGACTTTCACTCGGGTTGAAGAACTCTTCGAGTTTGGAGAGCCAACTGGAAAATTCACGCAGCGACTGTGGAACACTGATTTGATATAATTTTTAATTGTGGACCTTACATGTGACTATAAATTCATTAAGACTTTGTCAGATGGATATATTAAATAAATAATAATAATAATAATAATAATAATACATACATACATACATACATACATACATACATACATACATACATACATACATACATACTTACATACATACCTACATATATACATATATACATACATACATCGCACACATTGAATACAATCAACATTTGATTGATACGTTTTGATTTCACACGTTTTTACGGTTTAATATACGGTGCTTAAGTGTTAAAGTTTGAATAACTTTTGAATGAACCGTCCGATTTTAAATAACTCGGTTTCGTTTGATAGATCTCAGCAGTAATTTTCAAATAATAATAAAATGTGTGATGTTTTTCATTGAATTAATTCTTAAATGTTACAAAAATATGTTTTAAATACTATTTTTTCACATTTCTTTATGTAACTTTCAAACTACAAGTCCAATCATCATGAAATTTGGAAGTTAAGGGTTTGTAAGGCTCCTCTTTCATATGCAATCAATTTTGTTCAAATCGGTTAAGGAATCTATGAGATAACAAAGTCCCATATTTTTCGTATTTTTATACATAACTTTTGAACTAAAAGTCCGATCAAAATGAAATTCAATAGCGACCAATGGGACACCTAGACCTTTCATTTGACACTAAGAACATTAAAATCGGTCCAGCCATCTCCGAGAAAAGTGAGTGAGATTAAAAGCGTTACATACACACACACACACACACACACACACACACACACACACACACACACACACACACACACATACACACACACACACACACACACACACACACACACACACACACACACACACACACATACACACACACAGAAAATGCTCAGTTTTCGAAACTGAGTCGAATGGTATATAACATTCGGCCCGTAGGACCTTCTTTCCATTTCCGGTTTTTCAAGTGATTTCTATACCTTTATACTATATATTTATATAGTAGAAAGACAAGACATCACACATTTTATGATTATTTGAAAATTACTGCTGAGATCTATCAAACGAAACCGAGTTATTTAAAATCGGACGCTTCATTCAAAAGTTATTCAAACTTCAACACTTAAGCACCGTATATTAAACCGTTAAAACGTGTGAAATCAAAACATATCAATCAAATGTTGAATGTATTCAATGTATGAGATGTGTGTGATGTATGTGTGTATGTATGTATGTATGTATGTATGTATGTATGTATGTATGTATGTATGTATGTATGTATGTATGTATGTATGTATGTATGTATGTATGTATGTATGTGTGTATGTATGTATGTATGTATGTGATGACAATTTGCAATTTTAAAATTTGCAATGAAATTCAAGAAAAGTGAGAAACATGTCAATTGTATGAAGTTTTTGAAGCCTCTTAGTGGAATACGAACTCTGAAATTAAAGAAAAGAATAAACTTTTACTGACTAAATTCCACTATTTAATATTTATTCGCGACAGATACGTATACGCTTTGAAATAAGACACTGATGAAACCTGCACGTCGTAGGAGAACTACGTATCTGTTGCAAATAAATATTAAATAGCGGGATTCAATCGAAAAGTTTTTTCTTTTCTTTGATTTCAGATTTCAATTGTCATTTTCTTCACTTGCTGTTACTCACAATTGTACAAGAAAAGCAAAAAGCGAAGAAAAGCAGTTTATTTAAGCATGTAGGTATAGTGGTGTATAGAATCAAAAATACTAGTGAGTTGATTTTTCCAAATAAATTTGTACAAATTCCAAACAAATTCTGCGCATCAATAGATGCTCTTTTCAATCAATAGATACTAGCTTAGAAATGTTATATGAAAAATAGGAAGTAACTGTTGCACGGTAAAAATTTTGTAAGATTTGTTTTCGTTAGTGATATTTTAAAGGACAGATGTCTTATGTCATGTATCATGTTTTAATAAATAAATCAAAAAAAGACAAGCACTGGGAATCATATCGATCATATTTCCCATTCTCAATCATGTTTATGGCGCAGCTTTGGCACTATTTGTCGACCTCATCTTGTTTTCCTAACCCTCTAACATTGTAAAAACGATGCGATCAAGCTAATGACTATCTTTTCATGAAAGTACATTCAAAAGAAGCTTAAGTTTTGATTTTCATGCAAAAATAATTATCTGAAGGAGCGCTAGCTAAGAAATAGTTCCATTTCTCGTTTTAATATCTAATGCTCTATTCAGTTATTTTTTCTAATTCAGATATATTGCAAAATTGAAGCCAAGCAAACCAATAGTAAAATTTTGAGATCAATCATTTTGTTGTAGATATCCTTTTTCTTCAAAAGCGAAATATAATAATAATTTTTCTGAACTCTTGTTTTTCAAAGATGCTAACTTTTGAACGCATGGTATTAATATCAAAATATCAAAAAATCTGCTATGAACAAACACTTCATATTGTCAATTCAAAACAAGTTTCGTATGTGGCTCTGAAGCCCGAAAGTTAAGGCCGTCTGTAGACCCGTTAGAGGGTTAATTTCTAATTTTCTACACATATTCATTCAAGCCTGTAACAATTATCTTTTGTGTTTACATTATTTTTCTATAAATATTATTAAACTAAATAAGGTGTTCATCAAGTAACATAAATGACGCTTACATGTATTTACGCACCCAAGGAAAGAAAATATAATTATTCTACACAATACGTTGTGAATTTTACTGGCAAATAAGGATTTTGAGGAATACGGAACGGATATTTAAAAATATAGTCTAATATAACATCTATACATCTACAATTAAGTTCCTGAAAAATTAAATAATGATTATTGTGGCAGTAGAAAGGCTAGGTCACGCCGCTAGGTGGATTAATTCGGGTTTTTATCATGATAAAACAGCTACGCGAGTGTTTCAATTCACCTATAACAATGAGCATCATACACTCACGCTTCGTAGCATTGCTGAATATACGAATATCGTGAGCAACGCAAAAGTGCCAATTGACGCTTTTTGCTGCTTGTAAAGCCACTAACACTACTTTAAACTATTCCCTTTTCGTGGTAATATTACTTTGAATACTTTCCAACGTCCCCGGGCATTCTATATCCGAAAAATCGAACACACTCAATGTTCATTATTCAATTTTTGAACGAATTCTGATGTTCATATTGAGGTTCTGTTCGTGATAAAATTTAAAGCTGATGCGTGCATTATCGGCGAGGCAGGCGAATAGTGTATGTTCATGAGGGATGTTCATCGATTCAAATGATCACTTTTTCGCAAATTCTCCAACCACAGCTCATAAATGTAAAATTGTTAAAATCAGTTTTTCTATCTTAGCTGCTTTTGTAGTTGTTGTATGACTTTTTCCTGTTTTACAAAGTTGTACAAATAGTAAAAATACACAACATTGTTGAATGTAGCATACCTCTATCTTTGCTTGTTTAGGCACTATAGAACTTTTACTATAAAAATACCCTAATTTTGACCCCTAATTACTCGCAAGAAGGTATAACTTTTCCCCCCAGAGAATCAGAAAAGTTTCAAGCAGTCTGAAAAGTTTTAGAAATCATGTTTAAAAGCACAATAGTTAAACAAAATTTATAGGCTGACAAAATCGGAACATTACTGTTGGTTTTACACGTTTTAACCGTTTAATATGCGGTGTTTAAGTGTGAAACTTAACTCAAATAAACGATATTAAAAAAAAGTGTGAAAGTTTGAATAACTTTGGAATGAATCGTCCGATTCATAAGTGATTCATAATCAAGGCCAGATTATTAGATCTGAACAGTAATTTTTAAATAATAATAAATCGAAGAATGTTTCGCATTGAAATAATGCTTATATGTTGCAAAAATATGTTGTATGAAATTGGGAAGTTTAAAAGGTTTGAAAGGCTCCCGTTTCATATGCAATTAATTTCATTTTAATCGGTTGAGGGACCTATGAGAATATGATGTCTCGTATTTTTCGTATTTCAATACTTAACTTTTAAACTAAAAATCCGATCAATATAAAATTCAGTAGCGACATATGAGCACACACACACACACACACACACACACACACACACACACACACACACACACACACACACACACACACACACACACACACACACACACACACACACACACACACACACACACACACACACACACACACACACACACACACACACACACACACACACACACAGAGACACACACACACACAGACAGACACACACACACACACACAGACAGACAGACACACACACACACACAGACAGACAGACACACACACACAGACAGACACACACACACACACACAGACAGACACACACACACACACAGACAGACACACACACACACACAGACAGACACACACACAGACAGACACACACACACACACACACACACACACACACACACACACACACACACACACACACACACACACACACACACACACACACACACACACACACACACACACACACACACACACACACACACACACACACACACACACACACACACACACACACACACACACACACACACACACACACACACACACACACACACACACACACACACACACACACACACACACACACACACACACACACACACACACACACACACACACACACACACACACACACACACACACACACACACACACACAGACACACACACAGACATTGCTCAGTTCGTCGAACCCTGTCGATTGGTATATGTGGCTCGGCCCTCCGGGCTTCGGATCAATTTCGTGTTTTTCGGCCAATTCCTAAATCTTTGTTATAGTATAACAAAGGTAAAAAGATAGCGAATAATATGGTATGTGACAATTGAGTGCTTGACTTTTAGAGTGGTTGTAATCAGTGCTGAAAAATGTGATGGATTCGTTAGTAGCGAGGTGGCGATTGCCTTCAGCAGCTGAAAAATGTACGTTTTTGGACAACAATTTTTAATTCATCATATTTCTTGTCGGAAACCCAGGAAATTGTGTTTGTGTGAATCAAATGTCTGGTCAAGTGATTTGTGAAGATGATCCTATCAAAAGATTTTGAAAATATGAATAAAAAAATCAGAGGGGTTGTGTACAAGACACGACCGCATATATAGGTGACGCAGGGCTACGTAAGTCTCTTTGTAGTGATAGTGGCATGTATTCATGCTTGTAATCATTCGATTCTTCATGTATACATGCTATATGCAACATATATACATGCTACATGCGTTGTATGTAACATTTATCAAAGTAGTAACATTGCATACGTTCAATTCTCAAAAGATTGTGCATTTGAAAACAATTTAACAAAATCAAGAACACAAACTATTGCTTTCCTGCTACCTTACTGAAATTAAAGATTGTTTTTATTATCCATGGTTCCCCACGTTGAAGGGATTTTACCAATTCAATTCTATTTTATCAACAGCACATCTTTTCACTACACTTTTAATGAAACGGCAAGCATGCGTATTCATACAGAGTCGTATTATAACCGAACAGTACAGCTGTAGCACATTTTTCCAACACAGATATCAAGTTCGTCGAGGTTTAATCGTCTCGCAGTAAAGAATTTGCGATCTGTAGGGACAACGAGCTTGTGTCATTTTTTCTGGCACACTTCCCTAACACAGACATCAAATTGGACTAGGTTTAACCGCGGTGTTAAGAAATCTTGTTGAAATGAGGAAACTTTGTCACTTATTTTGGCTTACTTCCCAAGCACAGATATCAAATTGGTATAGGTTTAGATCATCGTAAAGAATCTTCCAATCAATCACGAAGCGAGAATGCTGGTAAAACATAGGTTCATTATTTTCAATTTTACAATAGTTCAACATCGAGAATTCATACTTTTCTTCATTTAGGTCAATTCTTAAAAGATTTTCCGATCGATTGGTGTAAGAATATTGAAAATCGATCGGAAAACCGCTGAGCTATTAGCGCTCAAAACCTTTCATTTTTCGTGACGCTCGCATTTTTCGATTTTTTGGAATGACACCCTATCTCAAAACTTGCCGTAAGACGTAGTCCTACGTCAAAAGTGCATTTTCGGGTCATTTATTCATAACTGATTAAAATAGGTGACACTGCTTAACTCGTTCCTTACCCTACTTATATACTCAAATTAACTGCTTTTGTTCTGGCGACACTGCAGCACTCGGAGGGAGCGAGTAATCGTCAAGCCAACAGCAGAACCGATCGATGAAGTGTCAACGAAAGATAAACAAAAACATAATTAAAGCTGGAAAGCGAGTAAAAGTTAAAGTTGGGAAAATAAAGAGTTTAAGAAGTCTAAAGGTGTAAAGAAGTGTGATTAATCGAAGTGCGGCTAAATTGGAAGAGTCAGATTGGAAAGAGTCATTGAGAGGCGTAAATTGAACGGTAATAGGCATTAAGCTGAGGTGTAACTGCGATATCTGAGCGGCGGTGCACCTACGTTCGATTTATTGAACCGTAACATAAAAGGTAAAATTGGACTTACGTGGAAAACCTGAAAGAAAAATATGTATAAAAATACTTACCGTGAAACTTACCCGTAGATTTGCTGTGCATTCGCCCGTTATAGATTCGGATAGTTTAGTGAGAGAGGAAAAGACTGATGCAAGTTGCACCATGTTAATTTAGGTTAAGTAATAGTAAAATATAAATTTATTTTAGCTTTGAGCTACTCAGACAAAAGTGATCGCTGCAAGGATTCTTTGTCCCGATTTAACTATCCGAACAATCTCAAAGATCATTTCTAGATGATGGAAGATACGGAATGCTACGATTGTGGGACATGTGATCGGCCCAATTCTGCCGAAGCGAAGATGGTCGAATGTGACAGTTGCCAAACGTGGTATCATTTAAGTTGCGCCGGAGTATCGCCGGGAGTGGAAAATCGACCGTGGAACTGTACTAAATGTCTTCAACCACCGGCTCCACCCGCGCCGTCAAAATCTAAGTCGAAAGGTAATCTACAACTACCTTCTGAAGCAAAGAAAGGTGGAAGAAAACTTTCGACGAAATCGGAAGCTGGCGGTACTAGCACGAGGAGAAACGTTTGTTGGAGCAGAGAAAGCTAAAAGAGGAGCAGAACCGTTTAAAAAGAGAGCGAGAAATGTTAGAAAAGGAAAAGGCATTGGAAGAAAAGGAGTTGGCGATAAAAGCCAAGGCATTCGAGGCAGAAGAGCAGTACATCAACGAAAAGTACGATCTGGAGGAGCAACTCGCCGAGGATGACGTACTCTCGCAGGTCAGTTTCCGAAGCGGAGCGTCGAAAGTGAAAGAGTGGATCGACCAGCAGCAGGAGGGTGCTACTAGCGTAAGAGAACCAATAATAGTTAGTCAGCAACGGGAGCAGGCCCCCGTGCGTACAGTAGAACCACAGTTGTTGGAGCACGAGGTAGGTTCGAACCGACCAGTTAATAATTCAAGCACCCAGGTAGAAGACTCAGGGCCAAGACACGAGGTAGGACAAAAGAGAAGGGCGAACGTTTCGCACAATATTTCGGGACCAGGAGAGAGTGCTATCAGTATTACTCAGCGTCAATTGACCGCGCGACAGGTATGGCCGAAAAGGCTTCCATTCTTTTCGGAAGAGCCAGAAGAATGGCCAGTGTTTTACAGCAGTTTTGTTAGTGGGAACTCTGCATGTGGATTTTCAAATGTGGAAAATATTGTTAGGCTCCAGCAGTGCCTGAAGGGCCCAGCACGGGAAGCTGATGTTTCCGAATAGTGTTCCCTCGATAATAGAAACGTTACGACGGTTGTATGGACGGCCGGAGTTGCTGGTAAAAAATCTATTGGGGAAAGTTCGTCGCTTGGACGCGCCGAAGCCGGAACGACTAGATACACTGATTAACTTCGGTATGACGGTGCAGCAGCTATGCGACCACCTTGAAGCTGCCAACCTTCGAAGCCACCTCACTAATCCAACGCTGTTGGAAGAGCTCGTAGACAAGCTGCCCGCGACGATTAAACTGGACTGGGTAAGATGGAAGAGAGCGTACAAAGAGCCAACCCTGAAAGAGTTCGGCGTCTTTATGGATAATCTGGTGGTAGATGCGAGCGAGGTTACCACACTGGTGACGCCGAAAATGGATGTGCTCAAATTCGAAACGAGTGGATCAACACAAAAGGGACACGTCCATACACATAGTGATTTAGAAGACTCTAAGGACGCTCCTGTTAGAGAACCGTGTCCGATATGCGGAATGGTTGACCATCGGGTGCGGAATTGCGATGATTTCAAACGGATGACGTTAGATTGCCGCCTGAGAGCAGTCGAGCAGCACAAACTATGCGGAATTTGTCTAGTCAATCACGGTAACTGGAGATGTAAATCGCGATTCCACTTCAACATTGGAAATTGCCATGAACGTCATCACCCTTTGCTGCATCGGCCTGAATTGCTTCCTGCCGTCAGGGCGCAAATACAAGCGCATGCTGGAGAGAAGAAATCCGTGTTGTTCCGGATAATACCGGTCACATTATATTGTGGTAGTCGAAGCTTCGACACGTATGGGATCTTCTTTAACTTTGGTAGAAGAAAGCATCGCAAACAAACTTGGGGTCGAGGGAGTCTCAGAACCTCTGGAATTAGCATGGACGTCCAATGTGGTTCGCAAAGAGAAGTCGTCGCGACGCGTTGACCTGATGATCTCCAGGAGAGGCGAAAGAGAACGCTTTAAGCTGTCATCGATTCATACGGTTAACAGGCTGAGTCTGCCTAAACAAAGTCTATCATTCCATGAAATGGCAGAGACCTTGAATCATCTGCAGGATCTGCCAGTAAAGTCATACGCGAACGCCGAGCCGAAGATCTTAATTGGACTACAGAATCTGGAGCTATTCACACCTCTAGAGAGTCGTGTAGGAAAACCAGGCGAACCTATTGCGGTACGCAGCGCTCTCGGGTGGATGGTTTACGGCCCGTGTGGTTTACAGTCCAATACTGATGAGTTTGTAAGGCATTTGAGTGAATGCGAAAGAGATCGGGACTTAAATGAGATGCTTCGGCAGCAATTCGTCCTCGAGGACCTCGGAATTAGTGCTACGCCACCGGAGTCAGTTGAGGATAAGCGGGCTCGGGAGTTACTGGTTAGCACCACGACGCGGCAACACGGGAGATTTGTCACCGGACTGTTATGGAAGAGGGACGATATCAGGTTTCCAAAGAGTCTGCCGATGGCAGTTAGAAGAATGAAAAGCTTGGAGGGGAAGTTAGCAAGAGATCCAGATCTCCGAGACAATGTTCATCAGCAAATCCGGGAATACGTTCAGAAGAATTATGCCCTAAGGCCACCGAGGAAGAATTGGCGAGGGCGCATCCGAATAAAGCATGGTATCTCCCACTTAACGTGGTCTCCCATCCAAGGAAACCGGAGAAAAAGCGGCTTGTGTGGGATGCAGCGGCACAAGTAAATGGTGTATCGCTCAATTCTCAATTGCTTAAGGGGCCAGACCTACTCACACGTCTACCAAATGTGCTATGTATGTTCCGAGAGCGACGTGTGGGATTCGGTGGTGATATCGAACAAATGTTCCATCAGATCAAAATTATCCCTGATGATATACACTCCTAACGGTTCCTGTTTCGTTTCGACCCCAACTTACCACCTGATACCTACTTAATGGCAGTTGCAACCTTTGGTGCAGCATGTTCGCCATGTTCAGCGCAACACGTGATGCAACGTAACGCTGATGAATTCGCAGAGAAGTTGCCCGAAGCAGCAGCGGCAATTAGACGCAAGACCTATATGGATGACTATTTCGACAGCGTAGACACACCTGAAGAAGCAACCCTACTAGCGAAGCAAGTGAAATTTGTTCACGCACAGGCTGGATTCAACATGCGTAACTGGATCAGCAATAGTGTCGACGTTCTGCGTAGTCTCGGAGAAACTCCCAGCCAACCACTGCGTCTTCTTGCTAGTAATCAAGGAGAGGATCGAGAACGCGTACTTGGAATGCTGTGGGATCCGCGCGAGGATTGTTTCATGTTTTCTAGCAACTGGCAAACGGACCTGGCTCCATACATCATCGACAATCGTCGACCGTCTAAACGAACGGCTTTGCGTTGTATCATGAGCCTTTTCGACCCGTTAGGGCTACTAACACCATTTCTCATACATTGACGAATGCTGATCCAGGATATGTGGCGTACTGGAATGGCCTGGGATGAGGAGATATCCGACGGTGTGTTTGAAGGTTGGAAACGGTGGACAAGTTTACTCCCCATGGTGTACCAACTGAAAGTACCCAGATGCTACTTCGGAAATGCAGCTCTGGAATCATACTGAACGTTAGAACTACATGTTTTCACAGATGCCAGTGAAAATGCGTTCGGGTGTGCTGCCTACTTCAGAATAATAGAAAACGGAAGGGTCCGTTGTGCGCTTATTATGGCAAAAAGCAAAGTGGCGCCACTGAAACATCAATCCATCCCGCGGTTGGAACTCCAAGGAGCGGTCCTAGGCTCCCGGTTAATGAAGAGTGTGTGCGAAAGTCATACACTGAAGATCAACAAAAAATTCTTGTGGACAGATTCCAGTACGGTGCTCGCCTGGATTCATTCTGAGCACAGAAGATACAAGCTATACGTCGCTCATCGAATTGGAGAGATACTGACGCTGACGGAACCGGAGAACTGGCGGTGGGTACCGTCAAAGGAGAATGTAGCAGACTGTTTGACCAAATGGGGAAAAGATACAGAACCGAACTCGACAGGCAGATGGTTGAATGGGCCATCATTCTTGCACCTTTCTGAAGAAAAATGGCCTCAGCAGCGGCAACTGGCGGAAACCGACGAAGAGCTTAGGACTTATCTTCTGCTACATCATATCGCAGTGCCCGAGGGACTAGTGGATGCCAGCCGAATCTCTAAATGGAAGGTGCTAGTGCGAACAGTCGCATTCGTCTACCGTTTTATCTCGAACTGCAGACTCCGGAAACAAGGTCTTCCAATAGAGACGACCAAGGCGACGCCTGCCCAGGAGAAACATCTTGCTAGGCCGATCCCGGCTAAAGTTATTCCACTTCGCCAACAAGAATACTCGCGGGCGGAAATGTGTTTGTGGCGCGTTGTTCAAAGCGAGTACTATCCCGACGAGATGCGTTTGTTGTTGAACAATCGAGACAAACCGGCGGGAGAGCTTCTGAGTGTTGAAAGATCGAGCCCACTGTACAAGTTAACACCATTCATAGATGAATATGGTGTCATTAGAATGGAAGGTAGGACAGCGAATGCCGAGTACGCATCCTTTGATACCCGATTTCCTATTATTCTACCAAAGGATCATCTGATAGTACAACGCCTCGTTGAGCACTATCATAACCAATTCGGTCACGCGAACAAGGAAACAGTAGTAAATGAGTTGCGTAAACGTTATTATATCCCCAGTTTGCGTGCAATAGTAAACAGAGTTACAAGGAACTGCCAGAGATGCAAGATAACTAAATGTGGACCACAGACCCCGCGCATGGCACCACTTCCTAAGCAACGATTAACGCCGTACATGAAACCTTTTAGCTACGTCGGAGTGGACTATCTCGGTCCACTGGAAGTATCAGTGGGTCGGCGTCGGGAGAAGCGATATATCGTCGTTTTCACTTGTCTAGTAGCAAGGGCTGTTCATCTTGAGCTAGCGTATAGCTTGACCACCGACTCATGTATCATGGCGGTTCGAAGATTCGTTTGCAAATGGGGTTCTCCGGTTGAGATTTTCTCGGACAACGGAACCAATTTCGTCGGTGCCAATAGTCAATTGCACAAGCAGATGAAGACGATTAACGATGAGTGCTGCGAGACATTCACGGACGCGCGGACAAAATGGTCGTTTAACCCTCCCTCTGCACCTCACATGGGAGGTATTTGGGAACGGATGGTACGAAGCGTGAAAGAGACGATTAGAGCGTTGGACGACGGTCGTAAACTCAACGATGAGATCCTGCTGACAGCGCTTGCGGAAACCGACCCCACCGAATGGAAAGCGCTCACGCCAAACCACATGCTGTTCGGAGAATCTGCCAGGACCCACACTGAGCTGAGGGAGCCGGTCAATTTAGCCGAAGCGCTAAGAAGCAGTTACAAGCGGTCGCAGTTTCTATCTCACGTGGCCTGGGACCGATGGTTGAAGGAGTACTTTCCAACCGTGAATAGAAGACCAAAATGGTTTGAAGAAGCAAAGCAAGTGAAAGTCGGAGATTTGGTCTACGTAGCTGAAGGTGGTCGCCGGTCGCGGGTCCGCGGTAGAGTTGAGGAAGTGATTACAGGAGGAGATGGACGAGTGCGGCAAGCAGTCGTACAAACGACGGCTGGTCGACTTGTGCGGCCCGTTGTGAAGCTGGCGGTCATGGAAGTGACTAGTGGACCCTACGTGGATGCTGGGTTCCCCGAGGATCCACGGGGTGGGGGATGTTCTGGCGACACTGCAGCACTCGGAGGGAGCGAGTAATCGTCAAGCCAACAGCAGAACCGATCGATCAAGTGTCAACGAAAGATAAACAAAAACATAATTAAAGCTGGAAAGCGAGTAAAAGTTAAAGTTGGGAAAATAAAGAGCTTAAGAAGTCTAAAGGTGTAAAGAAGTGTGATTAATCGAAGTGCGGCTAAATTGGAAGAGTCAGATTGGAAAGAGTCATTGAGAGGCGTAAATTGAACGGTAATAGGCATTAAGCTGAGGTGTAACTGCGATATCTGAGCGGCGGTGCACCTACATGCGATTTATTGAACCGTAACATAAAAGGTAAAATTGGACTTACGTGGAAAACCTGAAAGAAAAATATGTATAAAAATACTTACCGTGAAACTTACCCGTAGATTTGCTGTGCATTCGCCCGTTATAGATTCGGATAGTTTAGTGAGAGAGGAAAAGACTGATGTAAGTTGCACCATGTTAATTTAGGTTAAGTAATAATAAAATATAAATTTATTTTAGCTTTGAGCTACTCAGACAAAAGTGATCGCTGCAAGGATTCTTTGTCCCGATTTAACTATCCGAACAGCTTTTGTGCGTTTTTTGATTTTCTTGTATAATTGTGAGTAACAGCAAGTGAAGAAAATGACAATTGAAAACTTTTCGATTGAATCCCACTATTTAATATTTATTTGCGACAGATACGTAGTTCGCCTAAGACGTGCAGGCTTCATCAGTGTCTTATTTCAAAACGTATACGTATCTGTCGCGAATAAATATTAAATAGTGGAATTGAGTCGGTAAGTTTTTTTCTTTTCTTTTATTTCAGAGTTCGTATTCCACGAAGAGGCTTCAAAAACTTCAGACTATTGACATGTTTCTCACTTTTCTGGAATTTCATTGCAAATTTAAAAATTGCAGATTGTCATCACATACACATACATACATACATACATACATGCATACATACATACATACATACATACATACATACATACATACATACATACATACATACATACATACATACATACATACATACATACATACATGCATGCATACATACATACATACATACATACATACATACATACATACATACATACATACATACATACGTACATACATACATACATACATACATACATACATACATACATACATACATACATACATACATACATACATACATACATACATACATACATACATACATACATACATACATACATACATACATACATACATACATACATACATACATACATACATACATACATACATACATACATACATACATACATACATACATACATACATACATACATACATACATACATACATACATACATACATACATACATACATACATACATACATACATACATACATACATACATACATACATACATACATACATACATACATACATACATACATACATACATACATACATACATACATACATACATACATACATACATACATACATACATACATACATACATACATACATACATACATACATACATACATACATACATACATACATACATACATACATACATACATACATACATACATACATACATATGAAGCGACTCGCATTTCCCGCTGTAACACTACATTTACGCATTTTCATCTGGCCGAACCCGGATGAATCAACTCCGGTCGGCTAAGAACATAAATTCCGCATTTTATCCGATTACCCGCGCCGGTCAGTGACTCGATCGAGCGACGGCGCCGGTAGGGCAAAATACTTCGATGAAAAACAATTCGTTTTGCACCATTCTAGGTTAATGAACGCGCAAGTTTCTTAACCTGCCGCAACGAACAGTTCCCAAAACAAATGCAGGGTTGCGCGAAGTATTGCAGTTTTGCCGACTAAGGTAAACAACGAAGCGCGGAACTGTTCGAGTTGACAAAAAAAACAAAGTTCCCGCGCGAGGGGCTAAAATGTATGCGCGAGAGGGAAGCTCAACGGCCAGCGTGAGGTCTGCCGCTAGGCAGAATAGGACGGAACTACCTCGAGGAGGAGGAGTTTCCTTAGGGTAAATAGTCTTTAGCAAGTAAGAATTAACTTTGTGGTTTTTAAATAAAGCGATTGGGATTTGACACGCCGACCCGTCTGGTCGGTAGTGCGATTAAAAAACGGTGTTTATCTAAACGGGAAAGAAAAAGGAGTCCGGGCAAATCCGGCTATACATCGTGGTGACAAGCGGAAAGCCTAGACCGCCCGGGCACGCGTAGTCGAGTGAGCGTATTGAATAAGTTAAAAGAAAAAAAAGTTTTTCGTTCAGCAAAATACCTGAATTGTGCTCCAAAGTTGTAAATCATTATCACCAGAAAGGAAAATCTGTGTGATTTCGCAGCAAATTAAGCTGAAGTCTGTGCCGTTGTTTGTGTTTAGTTGCCTGCATTTACGTCATTGTTCGTAATAAGAAGAAAAGTAAATAAGAATCGAAGAAAGTGTAAATTCGACCATCTGCTACGATTAAAAAGCGGTGAAATTTTTTAATTTTGTGCTGAGATTGGGGGGATTGAGAAATTCGAATAATAAAAGAGTTTGCAGTAAGCGCGAAAAAGTGTACGGGGGGCTAAAAGCAGTACGTGTGTAAAACGTATAACGAGTGTGGTAATCGGTGCTGAGTGAACCTAAATATTGCGCATACGAACAGAATTTAATGTTGAAAAGTTTCGAGCAGCTGCATTTTACACGGTGGATCACAGTAACAGAACACTGAGAAAACGAGAAGAAGTCAATTAAGCTGCAGATTTAAAGTTAAAAACCCGATTTAATCCACCTAGTGGTGAAAGAACCTTTGTTATACGGTCTTCGTCTACGTTAACGTTGCGTAGTGCGTTTATTTACATAATTTTTTTGGAAATTGAAAAAGTTTACAAAATTTGATCAAAATGGGAGCACTTATAAATTTTGATAGATCCTTTTTTCATGAAATTGCTGAGTAAGTATAAGTAAGTTATTACTAATTTGAGTAAATGCAAGTAAAGGTAAGTTGTAAGAGGAAATATTATTATTTAACATATACATTGCGTAGTAAAGGTCTAATTTAAAGGTTTTGAACTATGCATAATTTCCTGTAATCAATTTTTATTAACCTTCGGTTACTCACGCTGTTGTATTTTGTACAACACGTGTTGATTTTAGAATGCCATATTGTTATAAAGTTACGAATCGATATTTAACCAACGTATATTCTTCAATAAACTTGTTATGAGCAAAATGCCATAATCATTCAATGCATTAATACTTTAAACTGTTGGCAAAATTGATCACCAAAAACTGACATCCCAGAAACGAAGCAATCAGTATGTGAGGTGTACCGCAATCGGCCCCAACTGGAATTTTCTATCGTTTCTCCATATGGAAAAATGGTGTCTGTATGCAACAAAACTATCAGCAAATGTAAAATGTTTTAAATGTATCCGTCTGTCGATAGTCGAGTAATTCGGGGACAAAATTAGGATATTTTTATAATCAAAGTTCTACAGTTCCTAAACAAGCAATCATAGAGGTAAACTATATTCAGCAAAGTTGTGTATTTTTACTATTTGTACAACATGAAAAAGTCATACAACAATTACAAAACGAGCTAAAATGGAAAAACTGATTTTACAAATTCGTATAAAATTAATAAGATTTTTCTCTCTTCGCTGAAGAGACAGAAGGTTACTGTCTTCAGCAAAGTTTCTTGTAATAATATGCTCTTAAACTTTACAGAACACATCAATGTGTTATATTCAAACTGAAAAAAAAGATTTGTTTTATTTCACTTTTAGGGGGATTAATTAAAAATTTAAATTCTACCAGACGATAGAGCTTGCAATTTCAAAAAACTCTTCCAAAGGTGCGATAAACCTAAAACCAGGTTTTCCTAGTCAATAATGCGCACGTTTTTTGGTTTTGGGCTATTGTCTCCCGCGAGTAACCGTGTTACAAAAGTTGGCGCGAGTGTTCAAGGGTTAATATCTTTTGACCGGCAAAACCAATTCTTCTGAAATTTTGCAGATATATTTGCAGCAATAAAACTTCTAATTTGATGCCAAACTAATTTAAACTAGATAAATTATCTAAGATGAAATCATCGAAAATAATTGTAAATTTTAATGTGTTGTATACGATTGCTCATAACTTTTGAATTAAACGTCCAATCAAAAAACAAATCAATAGTGATCTATTAGGCTATATTACCTTTCAAATGAGAATAATAGCGCATAAATCGGTTCAGCTAACTCTGAGAAACAGGCGATCATTTGTGCCTAGTCAAAACAGATTTTTTAAAGCTAACTTTTAAACTGCTTGTCCGTTTTCAATAAAACTTGGTAAAAAGCTTAGTAATAGCAAGAGCTTTTGTTTGGTACTAAAATCGTTAAAATTGGTTGCGTAGTTCCGGAGAAACGCGTGTCACGTAGTTTTCACATTTTTGCTTATAACTTTTAAACGAAACGTCGGACCGCAAAGCAATTCAATAGTGATATACTAGGCAATAATACCTTTCAAACAAACGGTAAAAGCGGTCAAATCGGTTCAGCCACCTTCGAGAAACAGGCGATAGAAAATGAGCTGCACACACATACATACACACATACACACATACACACACACACGCAGACATTGCTCAGTTCGTCGAGCTCTATCGTTTGGTATATGTGATTCGGCCCTCCGGGCCTCGAATCAATTTCGTGTTTTTCGACCAATTTCTAAACCTTTGTTATATAGTATAACAAAGGTAAAAAGTTAAAAACTCTGCATTTACTTCACCGTTCGGAATAAGGTTTGAGCAGATATTTGAAATCAGTGATTCACGACTCGCATTACATTCTGGTGTTTTACGTTACATTCTGGTAGGAAATCAACCAATTCTACCAAGCGATAGCTTTACGGCGAATTATCATCCGTGTGAGCGAAACTGAGTTAGCGGTTTTTGCTGGTTCATTCAATAGTGCTACAAGTTTGCGGGTGGAGTTTAACGTTCAATTGGTTCTGCTTGTTGCTGGCAAACCAGCACAAATTAGAACTAGTGTTACTGTGTTTTTTTTTAACCGTTTACGATCGACGCAGCGATCTATCTTTATCGATGGTCTCCGGGTAGAGGTGAACTCTCTTCCCCGAAGCGAGTGCAATTGTGAAAGAAAGCGAACGAACGTTGCACTTGCCTGATTTTTTTTTCTTCGACTGATTTGAGTGTTTTTGTGAATTATGTGACCGAGTTTCATGCACTTATGGTCGCCAAAAGAAGTCATCAAACGTGATCAAGTTTCATCCTCTGTACGATTAAGTTGTTAAAAATCTAGTTAACCTAAGTTTTATTCAAAACAATCAAAACTAATCAAAACAATACTGTGTAAATTCCCCTAAGAGCAATTTTGGTGAGCAGTGAAATCTGGCATGATGGCCGGAGTAAACGGAAGGATCATATGGTGAGTCCATTTTACTTATTTTATAAAATTTTTTTTACACACCTACACTCAAAATAATCCGCACATAACTAATGGAAAATTTCCATAAGAAAATCCTTATGATTGTTGTGTGCCACATATAAACACGGTCCGCCCAGAGGTACACATGAGAATTGTATGCATATGAATAGTATGTGCAAATTTTAAAGGTAAATTTTATAAACATATGAATGGTAACTGTTTGGCATATAAAGTTCATTTACTGGGCACATGGAAAAAAATCTATGTTTCACACATAGAAACTATACGAAAAGTTTTCTCATCTACCTAATATTAAAATTTTATTTTACCTACCTACTTAACAGTGAACTTTTATATACACAGAAGTATTTTAATATACACTCCTACCTAATATTGAAATTTTATTTTACCTACCTACTTAACAATGAACTTTTATATACACAGAAGTATTTTAATATACACACCTACCTAATATTGAAATTTTATTTTACCTACCTACTTAATAGTAAACTTTAATATACATACCTACCTAATATTTACTAATTTTCTTTTCCCACAATATATATTTTATCTTATAGTGATTTTTTTTCTCAAAAAAAAAAAAGAATAAATACCTACCTAATATTGGGTTTTTTCAATGAAGAATATATGGGGCAATAACAGTGGCCATACGGTCAGGGGCGTAATTATCATACCCGTCGCTGTTGCAGTGTAAGGTGTGAAATCAAAAAATTATGCTGACTACCGGGGGGGTTTAACATGTGACAAAGAGAATGACACATGAATTAAAGAGTTTTAGAGAATAATTGCGAGACGTTAGCGTATTAGCAAACTCGAGCGCACAACAGGGTGCGGTGTTTGTTTACACTCGGAGACGAGAGACGCGGCGTCGTTAAAAGAACACGAAGCGCGCGTCAGGGGCGTTGTCGATTTAGCGGGCATACTTGATGAGCGTTTGTTTTGTTTAACACGCCTACGGGGCAGTTTTGATTGCCGTCGGGAAATATTATACACCCGTCGGGGGGGAAACTAATTTGGAGCTAGCCGTTTGAGTGAAAATAAAACACCGTCGGCATACGAATTAAACAAAATAATCAATTTAATCCTTTTCCCTCTCTTAAGAACACTCTAGCTCCCTGATTATCATAGATGTCAAGGCTAGAGGAGTTGAAAGAAGACATAGAACGGGAATACACGAACTTGCTAAAAAGCAAATATAGAGGCAGGACTGCGGAGGGAATAGCATTAAAAAGGCAATTCATCGAAGAAAGCCTGCAAGAGTTCGAGCATTTAACGGAATCTCTTGAAGAAGTTCTCGAAAATGAACCATGGAACAATCTAACTGACACCTTAATACACTTAAAAAAATCAGAGGGGTTGTGTACAAGACACGACCGCATATATAAGTGACGCAGGACTACGTAAGTCTCTTTGTAGTGATAGTAGCATGTATTCATGCTTGTAATCATTCGATTCTTCATGTATACATGCTATATGCAACAAATATACATGCTACATGCGTTGTATGTAACATTTATCAAAGTAGTAACATTGCATACGTTCAATTCTCAAAAGATTGTGCATTTGAAAACAATTTAACAAAATCAAGAACACAAACTATTACTTTCCTGCTACCTTACTAAAATTAAAGATTGTTTTTATTATCCATGGTTTCCCACGTTGAAGGGATTTTACCTATTCAATCCTATTTTATCAACAGCACATCTTTTCACTACAATTCTAATGAAACGGCAAGCATGCGTATTCATACAGAGTCGTATTATAACCGAACACTACAGCTGTAGCACATTTTTCCAACACAGATATCAAATTCGCCGAAGTTTAATCGTCACGCAGTAAAGAATTTGCGATCTGTTGGGACAACGAGCTTGTGTCATTTTTTCTGGCACACTTCCCTAACACAGACATCAGATTGGACTAGGCTTAATCGCGTTCGTAAGAAATCTGTTGGCACGAGGGGGCTTTGTCACTCTCTTTGGCGTACTTCCCAAGCAAGGACGTCAAAATGGTCTAGGTTGAACCGCGGTGTTAAGAAATCTTGTTGAAATGAGGACACTGTCACTTGTTTTGGCTTACTTCCCAAGCACAGACACAGATCGGAAGACATGAAGAACTAGAACCGTTCCTCATGCAGGTGAAGTATTTCGCAAACGAAATACCAGAAAACGGTGATCACACTCCATTGCTAAATGTAGTGTACACAAAATAAAAGGAAAAGCTTTACTGCGATTTCCGCAACTAAGAGCAAGCACATGGCCGGAAGTTAAACAAAATTTACTGAAGGAATTCAGTATAAAAAGAAATATCGGCACGTTAATCAAAGAAATAGAGACACTGGCTCAAGAGTTGAATGAGTCTTTTGTAAAATATAAATATAGGGCAGAAGAGATGTACGAATGGATACATAGCCAAGACGTAAATGAGGAATCTTACGCGAAGGCAGCCCTTAGAAGACATTTCTTAGGGGGATTGCAGGACAGTGAGCTTGCGCAAGCGGGAAAATCACAAAGAGACAAGCCATTTCCTGAATTGCTCTCGTGGCTCCAAAAAGAAAACGAGGAGGCACAGGAACTGAGGGACATTAATTCCCGATTAAGAGACGGACATTGGAATCAAAATGCCAGGAGCTCATATCGAGGAAATAATGGACCCAAAAATCACTACACGCATTATCAGGGGAGTAGAAATGAGAACGCCGGCAATGGGAATCAGAATTTCCGAAACGGCAATTACAATAACTACAATAACAATTACAATAACAGGAATAATAATGGATTTAGCAATACTGGTAATAGAAACAACTATGACCAGCGATACGAAAGTGATGCGGGATATGAGAATAATGGCCGAAACGCACCAAATTTTAACACCAACTACGATAACTACAACAATAGTAATCGTAGAGGAAATAGTAATGATAATAATAGAGGATCTTTTACCAGCAGAAATGATTATAACAGAAATTACAACAACAATAATAATAATAATAACAATAACCGAAACAACGCTAGGGAATATGGACAACAGAGGTCGCAACAAAGAAATGGCGACACAAATAATTCACGTGATCAGCAAGATCAACACGCAAGATATAATCAAGGGCCGCGCCCTCAACAAGGGTATATGAGAAACAATCCAAAAAACTAGTGAGAAAAACAAACCTACAATTTTGAAAGAGTTAACGGCAATCCATTGGGCCATTAACTACTTTAAACCATATCTGTATGGAAGAAAATTTGTTGTTAAAACATCACAGACCCTTAGTGTATCTGTTCGGCATGAAAAACCCCACTTCAAAACTAACGAGAATAAGGTTAGATTTGGAAGAATACGATTTTACAGTAGAATTTATACCAGGCAAAGGAAACGTAGGAGCTGACGCATTGTCATGAATAATTACAACGTCAGACGAACTAAAACAATTAAATATTTTAAGAGTAAATACAAGGTCCATGACCAGAAATTTGTAAAATAACGTGAAGGAAACTACAAACAAAATTCAGAATAGTGTACCTAGAGAAATTGATCACCTCTCGACGTACATGACTAACAACCCTTCTGAAACAAACAAATTACTCAAACTCGAGACAAAAATTAAAGGAAACGAATTGAAGTTTATCATAAAGAAAAATAACAAAATTGTTGCACAAGTGCATCAAAATATGAATGGAAGTCAGGCCTTAGAGTCTGCTCTTCTAAAATTAGAGGAAGAAGCAAGAAAAATTTATCAAAGCAAATTAGCATTGTCAATAAAAGACGAATTATTCAACATGGTATCACTCGAGAACTTTAAAGCAATCTCAAATGCACAAGTGCATTCGATACAAATTATTATATACAAACCACCAACAACGGTGACGCAAAAGGAAATTGTACAGAAAATATTACGCGATTTCCACAACACACCAACAGGAGGACATGTTGGACAACATAGGCTATATCTACAAATTAGAGAACTATATAATTGGAATAACATGAAACGATGAATAGCAGAATATATTCAAGCATGTGAATCTTGTAAGCGAAACAAGGTCATAAAACACACAAAGGAGAAACAAATAGTAACTACAACACCATCATACCCATTTGAAGTTATATCCATAGACACTATCGGACCATTACCGAAAAGCAATAATAACAACCGATACGCAGTCAGTATCCAGTGCGATTTAACAAAATATATCGTATTGATACCAGTACCCACAAAAGAGGCCAACGTCAATGATTTTCTTCTCACATACGGTTCATTTTTAATTTTACGTTCAGACCAAGGAACAGAATACAACAATGAAATTTTCGAACAAATATGCAAAACCCTACAAGTAAAACAGAAATTTAGCACCGCCTATCATCCACAGACAATTGGCTCATTGGAGAGAAATCACAGATGTCTAAACGAGTATCTGAGATCTTTCGTCAATGAACATCAATCTGACTGGGATGATTGGTTAAAATTTTATGCATTCAATTACAACACAACACCACACTCAGACCACGGATTTACACCACATGAATTAGTTTTCGGAACCAAAGCAAAGTTACCCCAGGAAATCTTCGAACATGGAACGGAACCAATCTATAATTTTGACCAATACAGCAAAGAATTAAAATTCAAATTACAAAAATCAAACGAGATAGCTAGAAATAGATTAATCACACAAAAAATCAAAAGAACAGAGTCAGCAGAAAACGATAATAATCCTATACAACTCAACATCAACGAAACAGTTTATTTGAAAATAGAAAATAGACGAAAACTAGACCCATGGTATGAAGGTCCATATGTAGTCGAAGAATTACTAGATCCAAATTGCAAAATCAAATGTATTAGAACCAACAAATTGACAATAGTACACAAAAATAGATTGATAAAAACGCAACAAAACAACAATCACATATTAGGTAACAGTTTACAATTACCATTACAATAAGTATCCAACACCCAACGGCTAATCAACAACCTTTTTCAAATTTACCAAAAAATTTATATGACAACAATGTATGTTACGAAAAAAAAATCATCCCTTTTTACTACCCCATACCTTACTCTTCAAAGGGAAGGTATGCTATACGCATTAAGCGATGTTTTAGAATTTACAATGACACATGACAAAGACCAGACTTTTGCCAAAAACATGACCGACCAACATTCCACAGATGTTACGATCCACACCAGATGTTTCGAACAACAGCAAACTGGTGATATTTCCGATGATCCGAATTAATCCAGGCGAGTACAGTTTTTGAGTCTGACCAAAAATATTTTCGATCAAATCGAAACGAGTGAGATGATTCTACTGAACTCGCGAGTCGAGTTGCCAGGATTGGCGCTACTTTACTTTTCGCGGCAACCATAGCAACTTCAATGCCATTTGGCCCCATTGCTCTGATATATGCAACGCAGGCATTCGCTTCTTTGCTGGCGTCTATAAACACGTGCAGTTGTTTCGGCTCATACACTTTGTGCATAAAGTAACTTCGGGGTATCCGAAGGTTGTTAAGAGCCGAGAATTGACTCAGCCAGAGGCTCCATTTTCCAAGCAATCGTTCGTTAATCGGGGTGTCCCAGCCGAGACCCGCATCCCACGCGTCTTGAATCAAGATCCGCCCATGAATGAGAAAGAAAGTTATGAATCCTAGCGGATCAAATAAGCTCATTACAAGTTTGAGCATTTCGCGTTTGGTCGGGATGTGAGTAGGGTCCATTATTGCCATAATTTCTTCTTTCGGTGAAAACGCATACGAGAAAACATCATCGTATGGATTCCATCGCATACCCAGCACAGATTCCGTTTTCTCTGCTCTTACTATGCTGAGTTCTTTGGATTCGTTCGGCGATGCATCTTTAATCGCCGTCAGTACTTGTTTCGAATTCGATAGGAAATTTCGGATCTCGAATCCGCCCCGAGTATGTATATGCTTTACCTGCTTCACAACTTCGATAGCCTCCTCCATTGTCGCAAAGTTATCAGGGTAGTCATCCACGTAGTGGTATTTGATAATCGCTGTCGCCGCCCGGGGAAATTCCTCCATATGTTCTTTCGCGTTCAAATTTTTGACGAATTGTGCCGAACTCGGCGAACACGTCGAACCGAAAGTGGCCACATCGATGACATAAATCTGAGGGGTTTCACCGGGGTTTTTTCGCCACAAAAATCGTTGTGACTGTTGGTCTTTGGAGCATATTAACAATCGGAAAAACATCTCCTTGATGTCTCCACAAACAGCAATTTCATGTTCGCTGAAATGGCTTAAGACGGCAACAAGTGGTGCGAGCAAATCAGGCCCCTTTAGTAAATTTTTTTTTTTGAAACGATGGTTCTACAATTGATGAAGGGACGGTAGGGAAAGAAATGAAAATTTTTTGACGTAGGACTACGTCTTACGGCAAGTTTTGAGATAGGGTGTCATTCCAAAAAATCGAAAAATGCGAGCGTCACGAAAAATGAAAGGTTTCGAGCGCTAATAGCTGAGTGGTTTTCCGATCGATTTTCAATATTCTTACACCAATCGATTGGAAAATCTTCTAAGAATTGACCCAAATGAAGAAAAGTGTGGATGCTTGATGTTGAACTATTGAAAAATTGAAAATAATGAACCTATGTTTTACCAGAATTCTCGCTTCGTGATTGGTTGTTGGAAATGACGTCATCAAAGTAGAAACGTGTTTTCACGCTTCGACTTATAATTCAGTCAATTTTCAATAGACTTCCAAGATATTTACACCAATTGATCGGAAAATCGATTGAAAATATTGAAAATATAGAAAACTATTGATTTTGTTTTTGAAATTGAATTTGAAAATTTTTGTTTTTGAATTGATTTTGAAAATTTGAATTATTTTCATATTTTTGCCTCCTCTCGTCAGTGCTTCCCTAGCACGGATGACAGAAATATATACGACATAAGCTATGGGTTAAGCTTCCTTATGATTATATTTAATTTACGCCCTATAGAATCCGATCGAAAATTGTTGAGCTTCAGCTATTGCTGCTTCCCACGGTATCAGCATCTTTGGCTCGAACAGCACGTTCCTCACAATCATGTGGAAGATTTGTGCCTTGCCCGTGTCATCATTTACCTGATGAGGACGGGAAGGAGAACAGGAGGAATAGGAAGGGGTGGATGAGGAATTTGGACAAACACAAACATATACATACCGAGAGATTTTTGTACCCCCGAGGGGATACTGCAATCCTTGGTAGTTAACTTATCAATAGTACACCCCCTAGGGGGTATACTCATGACGAATAAGAGCTTATAGCTCAATACCGCTTTCGGTAAGAAACATCAAAATGTCTCGTAATTTTAGTTTCCTAAAATCCGATTCATTTAAGACGTGGTATCCAAAGATCCTATGACGCAATTGTGCTACTGCAGGACAGTTGCAAATTACGTGATATGGTGTACCGTAGTTGGATTCACATAAATTACAATGAAACGATTCAGCGCGCTGAATCGTAGCCATATGATAATTTAGTCTGCAGTGACCAGTCAGTGATCTGACAAGAATACTGCAATTCACCTTTGAATGTTGCAACCTTCTCACAAGGCTTAACAATGAAACTTTTCGTTTGACGACAAGTTTCAAGATTTTCCCAATAACGTACATGTTCAGATGAAAACCAAGATCGAATCTTTTGTTTTATCCAGCATGCCGCAATTGGTAAAGCAGGTTCTGGTCCGAAAACCGACTTTTCTGCTCCAGATCTTACTAGTTCATCAGCCCATTCATTTCCGGTTATACCAGAATGGCCAGGAACCCAAACCAGATGAACGGCATTTAGAATGCTTAGTTCTTCTAATTGGGTGTGGCAGGCGATGACTGTTTTAGATTTAGAATTAGCCGCACAAAGGGCTTTTATAGCGGCTTGACTGTCAGAACAGCAGTAGATAATCTTGCCTATCAGTTCTTTCTGAAGTGCAAACTGAGCTCCGCACATAATTGCAAAGATTTCAGCTTGAAAAACGGTGCAGTAACTACCCAACGAATAGGACTCTTCCAATTCCAGCTCACGGCAGTAAACACCAGCACCCGCGCGACCTTCGTACAAGGAACCATCGGTATAACAGACCACGTAGTCGGAAATTTTCCTTTCCGTGTAGCCTGACATCCAATCCTCTCTAGGAGGAAAGTCACTTGAGAAAGTCCTATACGGGAAAGTACGCATGAGCATTACATCGCTAGGAGCAAGGGCAAACTTGTCCTCAGCAACAATTTGCGACCACAATCGAGTATGACCAGTGGAACCGGCCACAGACTGCCAAAGGCCAATCGCGTGTAGTCGATAAGCACATATTAGTGCCTCTTGCTTCAGGTGGAAGTGTAGAGGTTTAATATTGAAAATAGCTTCTAGGGCGGCAGTAGGAGTTGTAGTAAATGCACCAGACATTGCCATTAAACACATCCTTTGAAGATGGTTTAGCTTTGTCTGGACAGTCACAACTTCCCCTCTCTGCCACCATACAAGACAACCATATGCCAGTATGACCCAGTCTGTCTGACAACGACCGTGTACAACCAGCGTATGTATTTGGGCTTAAGCCCCCATGAGTTGCCAATTGCTCGTCTACATTGCCCAAAGGCCATGCACGCTTTTTTATACAATTACTTTCTCTACTTTGGGTCTGGCTACTTTCCACTTTTTGAATTTTGATTTTTTGGTTTTTGAATGAGGTCGAAAAATGAAACAAGTGTCTTTGAAAGCATACAGCAGGCTTTTTCGACCGGTCGAAATCTAGAACACAAACAGTTTTGCGTTTCAATTTTCGCACTTTTTTAAACATCTTTAATTACATCATAAAAAACAAATATGCACTGCAACAAAAGAAATTTGGACAGAAATATTGCTTTTTCTTTGTATAATGACATATGGCATAAATTCAGTGTCCTAATATACACAATTTATCAAAATTTTGATTTCTTATCAGTTTTCACTAGACGAAAAGAAAGAACTCCAGTCCCAGTTTTAAAAACTTTTTAAAACTGGACGTACAGACGCAAATTTTGGTGGGGTATTGCAAAATTTTTAGCCAAATAACAACTTTGACAATTTCCTAAATAATAGCTTTTGTCTACCTTTTTCTTAGGAATCTATTTGATGAATGTTTCAGCAGTGGTGCGAAAACTAGCACAGGGTCGAAAACTCCGTCGAAAGATCCCTCACCCTATATCTGAATTAGAAAAAATCACTGATTAGAGCATTAAATATGAAAAAGAGAAATTGAACTTTTTCTTAACTGGCGCTCCTTCAGATAATTATTTTTGCTTGAAAATCAAAACTTTAGCTTCTTTTGAATGTACTTTCATGAAAAGATAGTCATTACCTTGATCGCATCGTTTTTACAATGTATCCCGTTAGAGGGTTAGGAAAACAAGATGAGGTCGAAAAATAGTGCAAAAACTGCATCATAAACATGCTTGAGAATGAGAAATATGATCGATATGATTTCCAGTGCTTGTCAATTCGATTTATTTTTTTTTTAATGTGATACATGACATAAGATTTCTGTCGTTTAAAGTGTCACTAACGAAAACAATCGTAACTACCGTATAATGTTTTCCTCCTATTGTTCAAATAAAATTTCTTAGCTCTAGTATCTATTGATTGGAAAGAGCATCGCAAAAATTGTTTGAAATTTATATAAATTTATTTGGAAAAATCAACTCACTAGTATTTTAATCCTATACACCACTATACCTATATGCTTAAATTAACTGCTTTTCTCCGCTTTTTGCTTTTCTTGTACAATTGTGAGTAACAGCAAGTGAAGAAAATGACAATTGAAATCTGAAATCAAAGAAAAGAAAAAACTTTTCGATTGAATCCCGCTATTTAATATTTATTTGCAACAGATACGTAGTTCTCCTACGACGTGCAGGCTTCATCAGTGTCTTATTTCAAAGCGTATACGTATCTGTCGCGAATAAATATTAAATAGTGGAATTTAGTCAGCAAAAGTTTTTTTTTCTTTAATTTCAGAGTTCGTATTCCACTAAGAGGCTTCAAAAACTTCAGACAATTGACATGTTTCTCACTTTTCTTGAATTTCATTGCAAATTTAAAAATTGCAAATTGTCATCACATACATACATACATACATACACACATACATACATACATACATACATACATACATACATACATACATACATACATACATACATACATACATACATACATACATACATACATACATACATACATACATACATACATACATACATACATACATACATACATACATACATACATACATACATACATACATACATACATACATACATACATACATACATACATACATACATACATACATACATACATACATACATACATACATACATACATACATACATACATACATACATACATACATACATACATACATACATACATACATACATACATACATACATACATACATACATACATACATACATAGGATGGTAAATGGTTGAATAATGCGCTCCAGAACTACCACGAAGTTCCTCAGCCTCTTATTTAGCAACTCCTCTTTAGCAACCTCCCCGTGGTACCATCCGGGATACGTTCCTTAGTGGAAATCGGACAACCGGTGGAAACCAGGGTCGTATGCGGACAGAGAAGGGGCACTCACGCGAAGGCTGAGTGTAAACTCTCCGCCTGCAAATGACGGATCTCGGTAGAAGCATGTTCGATGAACCTGAAAATACTGAGAACCTGAGCAGAGGGTCCAAAGCCCCCAAAGGAGGATGGTTTTAATAGCTGTTATCCATGGCTAAAAGTAAAAACAAGAATGGATAAACCCCTAATCCAAGGTGTCATGCGACCCGTGCCGAGGGATGAATGGTGGGGGGGGGGGTTCATAAATACTCAGCCTCAAACGGAGCCTGTGGAGTACCAGAGCGCCCTCCACAGTAAACAGCCCTTACCGCATCATGAGGGGCTCTGATGCGGCGGACTCTTCTTTCCCCTCAACTCGTGGGATTCTATATGAGCAATCAAAATAAAATAATAACTTCAGTGAGCGCGGACGGATTAGACAATCCGTTCGCAAGAAGTGGTATCCAGAGGTCTCCGCCGATGGATACCAGTAGAAGCGCCAGCGTAAGCGGAAAAGGAAACGGCACACCTGTCGCTCCAACTGCATCTACGCCGGACGCAGCAATGAACGGCCCGTCGCTAATAAAAGCAGTGGCAGGCAAGAGAGACATGCTACCAAGAGTGGTAGCGGCGTCTCATCAACTCGATGCCATTATCGAGTTCGTGGCAGGTCGCAGCACCTTAGCGAAGGACCTGAAACAAAGTCTGCTCATGCTTCGGAGCACCATGCGTGCTGCGACGAAGGAGCACAGCGAACTCGAATCGCGAGTAAAAGTTGCAGAGAAAGAGAAGACGCTTGTATCAAGGTCTGCACAAACAGATGCCTGCCCGTCAATGACTGACCATTCCGTGGCACTCGCGACTACGGAGCAGTCTAACGACAAGGCATCCGCCAAACGCGCAAGGCAGTCCCCAGGGGAAGAAACCCCACGGGTCCAAAGAAGTGCATGATAGCAGAGGGTCGTAAGCCAACTGAAGAACCTACTGAGGGTAACAAGACGCTGTTAGCGTCCGACAACCAGTGGGAGTTGGTCAAAAAGAAGAAGGCCAGGAAGAAAGAGGAGGATCGAGCTCCACCGAAGGTGGCTAGGAAAAAAAGGAGCAAAGGCGATGCCCTTATCCTCAAAACTGAGGGGCCGAAATATGCGGAAGTTTTAAAGGCCATGAGAGGGCATGATCAGTTGAAGGGTCTTGGCGCGGATGTGCGGAGTATCCGCCGCTCTCGCTCAGGCGACATGATTCTTGAACTCAAAAAGAACGCCACTGAAAAGGGTTCCGCTTACAAAGTGCTGGCAGAAAAGGTCCTTGGCGATAGCGTGCAGATCCGCGCACTAACGCCCGAGATGACTCTCCAGCGTAAAAACCTGGACGAGATCACCCAAGCGGGTGAACTAGCACGAGCTCTCAACGAGCAAAGCAAAGTGGTGGTGACTACCGAGGCAGTTCGTCTGCGTAAGGGACCGGCGGGAACCCAGGTAGCAACTATAAGACTTCCACTGGAAGACGGAAATGCAGCCCTGAAAGTGGCTAAGCTGAAGGTGGGATGGTCCGTGTGCCCACTGAGCGTGTTCCAGCAGCCGGAGGCCTGCTTCCGGTGCTTTGAGAGAGGGCACAGGTCCTGGAGCTGTAAGGGGCCAGACCGAAGCCACTTGTGTAGGAGATGTGGCGGTACGGGTCATATAGCGAGGGACTGTACTGCGCCACCCAAGTGCCTGATATGTACCGGCCAACGGGACGCTAAGCACACAACAGGAGGCCCGACGTGCCCGGCAGGCGCGCTGGCGACTAAAACCCGGGCGTAGTGCAGGTAACGCAACTGAACCTGAACCACTGCCACGCGGCTCAGCAGCTGTTGTACCAAGCAGTTACTGAGTCGTTGATGGACATTGCAATCATCTCAGACCCATACCGCATCTCTGCCGGAAACGGTAACTGGGTGTCGGATAGGTCCGGGACGGCGGTTATATGGACGACAAGCAGGTTCCCGGTTCAAGATGTTGTGTCAACTGCGGACGAGAGATTCGTGGTTGCCAAAGTGGGTGGAGTGTTTTACTGCAGCTGCTATGCTCCGCCGAGTTGGTCTATCGAGCAGTTCACGCGGATGGTAGACCGAGTATCAGTTGTGCTGACTGGTCTAAGGCCGTTGGTTGTGGCGGGCGACTTTAACGCTTGGGCGGTAGAGTGGGGAAGTCGTCGCACGAACCACAGGGGCCGGATTCTGCTTGAAGCTCTGGCAAAGCTCAACGGATCTGGTCAACGTCGGCACCACAAGTACCTTCAGTAGGAGCGGTGCGGAGTCTATCATCGACGTGACATTCGGCAGTCCTGGTCTGATAGGAGACTGGAGGGTAGACAATGGCTACACTCACAGCGACCATCAGGCGGTCCGCTATGGTGTCGGTCAGATAACGAGACGGCAGGCGGCGAGTAGAGCCGACACTCCAACCACCCGTGGATGGAAGACTTCATACTTCGATCCCGAAGTATTTGTGGAAGCAATCCGGAGAGAGTGCGGTGATCGCGGTATGCCCGATCCGAACGCTGATTATTTGGTTGAGGTACTGTCGCGAGCATGTGACGCTACCATGCCTAGGAAAGGTCGACATAGGTATGGCAGGTCACCGGCTTACTGGTGGACAGATGAAATTGCGGAACTCCGCGGAGCGTGCTTTCGTGTGAGGAGAATTATGCAAAGAGCTCGTTCGGACGAAGGCAGGGCTGAATGTCGAGTAGCACTTGCTGCTGCACGCGCAGCGCTTAAGAGTGGGATAAAAGCTAGTAAACGAGCCTGCTTTGAAAGGTTATGTGCTAGTGCCAATGCGAACCCGTGGGGTGATGCCTACAGGGTCGTAATGGCAAAGACCAAGGGAGTGATGGCGCCCTCAGAGCAATCGCCAGAGATGCTGGAGCGGATCATCGAGGGCCTCTTTCCGCGCCACGAGCCAAGGCCCTGGCCCCAGGCCGCTGAGTCGTCCCACGGCCGACGTTCCAGTATCTCAGACCATAGCGTAGGATGGTCGGCCTCCCAGCCGAACATCCAAAGTAACGTGGGCGACGGCGGTTTGGCGGTCGGGGACGAAGTGACGGTTATGAATGAGGAGCTCATTGAGATCGCTAAATCCCTAAAGGTGAGCAAGGCACCGGGGCCAGACGGAATCCCGAATATGGCCATTAAAGCGGCTATGTTAGAGGCTGCCGAGTTATTCGGAGCAGTAATGAGGAGATGCCTGGAAGCTGGCCACTTCCCGGACAGATGGAAGCGACAGAACCTCGTGCTGTTGCCGAAGCCGGGAAAACCTCCGGGTGTTCCCTCGTCATATAGGCCGAACTGTCTGCTCGATACTGCCGGTAAGGTGCTGGAGAAGGTTATACTTAACAGACTCGTACAGTACACGGAGAGTACAAACGGTCTGTCAAGGAATCAATTCGGCTTCCGAAAAGGCAAATCTACGGTGGATGCAATCTTGTCTGTCACTAAGACAGCCGGGGTGGCAATCCAGCGCAAGAGGACAGGTATTCGTTATTGCGCAGTTGTCACGCTCGACGTGTGTGTGTGTGTGTGTGTGTGTGTGTGTGTGTGTGTGTGTGTGTGTGTGTGTGTATGTGTGTGTGTGTGTGTGTGTGTGTGTGTGTGTGTGTGTGTGTGTGTGTGTGTGTGTGTGTGTATGTGTGTGTGTGTAACGCTTTTAATCTCACTTACTTCTCGGAGATGGCTGGACCGATTTTATTGTTCTTAGTGTCAAATGAAAGGTCTAGGTGTCCCATAGGTCGCTATTGAATTTCATACTGATCGGACTTTTAGTTCAAAAGTTATACATAAAAATACGAAAAATATGGGACTTCATTATCTCATAGATCCCTTAACCGATTTGAAGAAAATTGATTGCATATGAAAGAGGAGTCTTGCAAACCCTTAACTTCCAAATTTCATGACAATTGGACTTGTAGTTTGAAAGTTACGTAAAGAAATGTGAAAAAATAGTATTTGAAACATATTTTTGTAACATATGAGCATCAATTCAATGAAAAACACATTTTATTATTATTTTAAAATTACTGCTGAGATCTATCAAACGAAACCGAGTTATTGAAAATCGGACGGTTCATTCAAAACCTATTCAAACTTTAACACTTAAGCACCGTATATTAAACCGTTAAAACGTGCGAAATCAGAACATATCAATCAAATGTTGATTGTATTCAATGTGTGTGAGGTATGTGTGCGTGTATGTATGTATGTATGTATGTATGTATGTATGTATGTATGTATGTATGTATGTATGTATGTGTGTGTGTATGTGATGACAATTTGCAATTTTTAAATTTGCATTGAAATTCAAGAAAAGTGAGAAATATGTCAATTGTCTGAAGTTTTCAAAGCCTCTTAGTGGAATACGAACTCTGAAATTAAAGAAAAGAAAAAAATTTTACCGACTAAATTCCACTGTTTTAGGCGGAACCGAAAGTGGCTAACGTTGTTGTGTTAGTGCGACAAACACTGTACTGTACATCTCATGTGTTCGTTAAAAACCTAAACGTATATTGCATTAGTATTGGTAATATATGTCAAATAGCGGAGCTTGCAAACATAAACAGCTGATCCGCAGCCAACCGCACTGACTACAAACATCCCGAAAAAGGGTTTGTTTTCTTTATCAAGGCATTCCGATTCAATCTAAATTAACAGCAGCAACTGAATAATGCGTAGGATCACTAGGATGTTTAATTAATCCGCTTGTATCGGATTGCGTTTTTGATTCCTGCGTTTGCGTTTTGTTTGTTTACTTCACTCTAAGCTCATCGATGCGGCGAAAGTTGAAAGCTCTTTAAAAGCTCATTGATGTGACGAAAGTTTGATACTGTGTTGCTGCTTTTTCGGAAATCGCTAGTTCAACGAAATATGTGCGTAACCAAATATCTATTAACTAATTCCAAATTATACATTAGTCGCTTTTATGAACACGTAATGATTGATATGTTCAGTTAAATTTATTTTCCATTAGCAATTATGTTTTGCTGAGCGTTTATTGATACATAGCAGATCGATAAATTGAATTACAAGTTTTAGGAAATTATAACAGCGCTGGAAGCACTGATTACGTGGCGAAAGCGTGCTCTCCCAATACAGATGCATTTTTAAGGCGCAAAACAATACATGCTTCGAATGGTAGCCATTTATCCAGTCATCTTTGAGCCACTTTCGGTTTCCCCTTAATATTTATTCGCGACAGATACGTATACGCTTTGAAATAAGACACTGATGAAGCCTGCACGTCGTAGGCGAACTACGTATCTGTTGTAAATAAATATTAAATAGTGGGATTCAATCGAAAAGTTTTTTCTTTTCTTTGATTTCACATTTCAATTGTCATTTTTTTCACTTGCTGTTAGGGTTGCCAAGTGGCCGGTTTCTGGCCGGCCCGACCGGTTTTTCACTTGCAAAGCCGGTGACCGGTCAATCCGGCAAAAAGGCCGGTTTTCCGACGTATGAAGCCGGATTTGCCGGAATTTTCTGATAAATTTATTAGCAAACCTGGACAGTGGATCATTGACGATAGCTAGTTTTGCAGTGATAATACCTTGCTTCTGGCGGTAATATACATTAAATTGTCCACCAGCGCCAGAAGCAACTACCCAGATAACACAAAATCGTAATAGAAAGTTCACATTAAATCGTTTTCATGTCAATTTCACATTAGAATTGTATAATGATTAGAGTATGTCAAATCGAAGTAAACAATAAGTTGTTTTGCAGTCGTGCGTGTCTTCATATACAATTCATGACTGTGAATTATAAAGCAGTATAGACAATTGCAATATTTGATTATATCTTAATCATATATTCAGAAGTATTTAGTTGCGTGTTATAAAAACTGCGCAAAATAGAATTACAAATAGTTGTCAAAATTTTCGCACGTAGGGTAAAGAACCAGTTTTAAGCAGTCTAAGCGGGTCACTGATTGTTTTACCTTATTACAAGCGATGGGTTGACTAAGTGGGGGATATTAGCATTCCAATCTTCTTGCTATCTTTGGTTCTTCAAGCTGTTACCATTGGAAGACACTATTGTTGAGCTAAACTTTTGATTTTTCACTTTAAAAGTTGGAGCGGCGGAACTAATTTTGAACACACCGAACCCATTTTCACCCGCAAGGTGCTATTTTAAGCAATCCTGAAATCTGAATTTTTTTACGTCCCGTTAATAAATCCCTCGAACTTTCCCCTATTCAGTAAGTTCACGTTCCTATCCGCGACCTACTAATCGGCATCTGATGCGTAATCGGCATAGCGTATCGGCATAGATGCGTAAAATGCCATCTGTCTAAATTGTTTATCGGGGCATACACTCACCGCACCGTTCGGCAAACGGTATTCGTCGTATCTTTTATTCTCTGGTGTTCTTATGGGAAACTGCGAGTTTGTCATCTCACTCGCTGTTCATAAGTATGGTGGGAGAACAAAAGAGGTAATCATATAGCAGTGCAAACGATCCGACTCTGATCAGTGTTGTCAAAGCAAATAACATTGAAACACATCGTTGCTTTATTAAATCACTGAGAAAATCTTCGAAAATTATTGAAAAAGCTGTCTTTTGTGTTGTTTTTAATAAAGAAAAATTAATTATGAACATACATTTCTCTTGAAAGTATTGAACCACGTTTTCACCAGAGGAGGTTTCAGTTAATTTCAAACTTAAAATTCTTATTTCCAGAACCGAAACAGTGTCTTGGCAACACGATAGTTCATCAGTTGTGCTGCAGCTGCTGCTAGTGGTGAACAGGTTCCGTCAATTCAGAATTTGTTTTCAGTTTTGTTAGAAAATAATAAAACTTTTGGCTAGTGACAAAGCCTTAGATAATAGAACAAAAGAGACTGAATAATATGGTATGTGACAATTGAGTGCTTGACTTTCAGAGTGGTTGTAATCAGTGCTGAAAATTTGATGAATTCGTTAGTAGCGAGGTGGCGATTGCTGAAGAGCAGCTGAAAAATGTACGTTTTTGGACAACAATTTTTAATTCATCATATTTCTTGTCGGAAACCCAGTAAATTGTGTTTGTGTGAATCAAATGTATGGTTAAGTGATTTATGAAGATGGTCCTATCAAAAGATTTTGAAAATATGAATAAAAAAGTGCATTTTCGGATCATTTATGTTCAACTGATTAAAATAGGTAACACTGCTTAACTCGTTCCTTACCCTATATCGCCTCCACTTTGGTACATATATGTTCGTACATATACATATATGGCGTGAAATATAACTTTTTCGTTCAGATATGATTTCGTATACCTCAGTTGCAATCGAGATATACAGACCAAATGGTTTACTGGGTAGTTGCCACTCAAAAACTAGCTATATTGAATAATTTACAGGGGAAACTGTCAACCGACTCCCACTTTCTCTCTATGCCGGTTACATGCTACCGGCGACTGTAAAACACATTACACATTACAGACAAATCCTCTAAAATGCTGCCACAACCGCATGTTTTCAAGGCAGGACCGACCGGCCGGTTTTTGTAATTTTCAGACTTGGCAACCCTATGTTACTCACAATTGTACAAGAAAAGCAATAAGCGAAGAAAAGCAGTTAATTTAAGCATGTAGGTATAGTGGTGTATAGGATTAAAAATACTAGTGAGTTGATTTTTCCAAATAAATTTATACAAATTTCATACAAATTTTGCGCATTAATAGATGCTCTTTTCAATCCATAGATACTAGAGCTTAGAAATGTTATATGAAAAAAAAGGAAGCAAACGTTGCACGGTAGTAACTTTGTAAGATTTGTTTTCGTTAGTGACATTTTAAAGGACAGATGTCTTATGTCATGTATCATGTTTTAATAAATAAATCAAAAATGACAAGCACTGGAAATCATATCGATCATATTTCCCATTCTCAAGCATGTTTATGGCGCAGCTTTCGCACTATTTTTCGACCTCATCTTGTTTTCCTAACCCTCTAACATTGTAAAAACGATGCGATAAAGCTAATCAAGTCTATCTTTTCATGAAAGTACATTCAAAAGAAGCATAAGTTTTGATTTTCATGCAAAAATTATTATCTGAAAGAGCGCCAGCTAAGAAAAAGTTCAATTTCTCTATTTCATATCTAATGCGCTATTCAGTTATTTTTTCTAATTCAGATATATTGCAAAATTGAAGCCAAGCAAACTAGTAAACAGTAAAATTTTGAGATTAATTATTTTGTTGTCGATATCCTTTTTCTTCAAAAGCGAAGTATAATAATAATTTTTCTGAACTCTTGTTTTTCAAAGATGCTAACTTTTGAACGCATGGTATTAATATCAAAATATCAAAAAATCTGCTATGAACACATATTTCATATTGTCAATTCAAAACAAATTTCGTATGTGGCTTTGAAGCCCGAAAGTTAAGGCCGACCGATTATAAAACTAAATAAGGTGTTCATCAAGTAACATAAATGATGCTTGCAAGTATTTACGCACCCAAGGAAAGAAAATATAATTGTTCTACGCAATACGTTGTGAATTTCACTGGCAAATAAGGATTTTGAGGAATACGGAACGGATATTTAAAAAAATAGTCAAGTTAATTGTAGATGTTCCTGAGAAATTAAATAATGATTATTGTGGAAGTAGAAAGGCTACGTCACGCCGCTAGGTGGATTAATTCAGGTTTTGATTTTACACGTTTTAACGGTTTAATATACGGTACTTAAGTGTTAAAGTTTGAATAACTTTTGGATGAACCGTCCGATTTTAAATAACTCGGTTTCGTTTGATAGATCTCAACAGTAATTTTCAAATAATAATAAATTGTGTGATATTTTTCATTGAATTAATGCTTATATGTTACGAAAATATGTTTTAAATACTTTTTTTTTCTTATTTCTTTATGTAACTTTCAAACTACAAGCCCAATAGAAATAGAAGAAATTGAAATAGAGAAATTGAACTTTTTCTTAGCTGGCGCTCCTTCAGATAATTATTTTTGCATGAAAATCAAAACTTAAGCTCCTTTTGAATGTACCTTCATGAAAAGATAGTCATTAGCTTGATCGCATCGTTTTTACAATGTTAGAGGGTTAGGAAAACAAAATGAGGTCGAAAAATAGTGCAAAAGCTGCGTTAATGGCGTTAACGTTTGAGAATGGGAAATATGATCGATATGATTCCCAGTGCTTGTCTTTTTTTGATTTAGTTATTAAAACATGATACATGACATAAGACATCTGTGCTTTAAAATGTCACTAACGAAAATAAATCTTACAAAATTACTACCGTGCAACGTGTACTTCCAATTTTTCATATAACATTTCTTAGCTCTAGTATCTATTGATTGAAAAGAGCATCTATTGATGCGCAGAATTTGTTTGAAATTTGTATAAATTTATTTGGAAAAATCGACTCACTAGTATTTTTAATCCTATACACCACTATACCTACATGCTTAAATTAACTGCTTTTTTTCGCTATTTGCGTTTCTTGTACAATTGTGAGTAACAACAAGTGAAGAAAATGACAGTAAGAATCTGAAATCAAATAAAAGAAAAGCTTTTCGATTGAATCCCACTATTTGATATTTATTTGCAACAGATACGTAGTTCGCCTACGACGTGCAGGCTTCATCAGTCTCTTATTTCAAAGCGTATACGTATCTGTCGCGAATAAATATTAAATAGTGAAATTTAGGCGGTAAAAGTTTTTTCTTTTCTTTTATTTCAAATTTCGTATTCCACTAAGAGGCTTGAAAAACTTCAGACAATTGACATGTTTCTCACTTTTCTTGAATTTCTATGCAAATTTAAAAATTGCAAATTGTCATCACATACACACACATACATACATACATACATACATACATACATACATACATACATACATACATACATACATACATACATACATACATACATACATACATACATACATACATACATACATACATACATACATACATCCATCCATCCATCCATCCATCCATCCATCCATCCATCCATCCATCCATCCATCCATCCATCCATCCATCCATCCATCCATCCATCCATCCATCCATCCATCCATCCATCCATCCATCCATCCATCCATCCATCCATCCATCCATCCATCCATCCATCCATCCATCCATCCATCCATCCATCCATCCATCCATCCATCCATCCATCCATCCATCCATCCATCCATCCATCCATCCATCCATCCATCCATCCATCCATCCATCCATCCATCCATCCATCCATCCATCCATCCATCCATCCATCCATCCATCCATCCATCCATCCATCCATCCATCCATCCATCCATCCATCCATCCATCCATCCATCCATCCATCCATCCATCCATCCATCCATCCATCCATCCATCCATCCATCCATCCATCCATCCATCCATCCATCCATCCATCCATCCATCCATCCATCCATCCATCCATCCATCCATCCATCCATCCATCCATCCATCCATCCATCCATCCATCCATCCATCCATCCATCCATCCATCCATCCATCCATCCATCCATCCATCCATCCATCCATCCATCCATCCATCCATCCATCCATCCATCCATCCATCCATCCATCCATCCATCCATCCATCCATCCATCCATCCATCCATCCATCCATCCATCCATCCATCCATCCATCCATCCATCCATCCATCCATCCATCCATCCATCCATCCATCCATCCATCCATCCATCCATCCATCCATCCATCCATCCATCCATCCATCCATCCATCCATCCATCCATCCATCCATCCATCCATCCATCCATCCATCCATCCATCCATCCATCCATCCATCCATCCATCCATCCATCCATCCATCCATCCATCCATCCATCCATCCATCCATCCATCCATCCATCCATCCATCCATCCATCCATCCATCCATCCATCCATCCATCCATCCATCCATCCATCCATCCATCCATCCATCCATCCATCCATCCATCCATCCATCCATCCATCCATCCATCCATCCATCCATCCATCCATCCATCCATCCATCCATCCATCCATCCATCCATCCATCCATCCATCCATCCATCCATCCATCCATCCATCCATCCATCCATCCATCCATCCATCCATCCATCCATCCATCCAT